>NC_065448.1:103795185-104098215 GCF_917563875.1 Diabrotica virgifera virgifera | reverse complement strand
ATATAGGTATGGAAAGTCTGCAGATAGTGTGCTACTTTTTTTATAAACAAAATGGCGCCCGAAAATCGTGTTTTTTTCAATTTTTGCTCTATAATTACAAAGATTTTAACTTTACACCAAAAACACTTAAATAAAAATTGACCGCAATTAAATTCTTCACAGAGACGTGTTTTTTCCGATTTACTTCGATGAAAACTTTCCCCGGAAAAATCGGGTTTTTCCAACAGAATCTTTAATATTCAACTAAACTTTTAGATAAGTAATTGTTAATTAATAATTAAATAGCTTGGTAATGTAAAAGCACTTTTCGTATAGATTATAATTCCAGAAGCTGATGGAAATTGAACAAAGAGTTTAGCAACAATTGAATTGTTAATTAAAAATTTACGGTCGCTATAATAACGACAATAATTACGATGCAAAAGAATCACTATGATTTTTTCATAAAAAGGCACTATACCTATCTAATGTACTTTACAGGATTAAAATGGGACTATTTAAGCGGCCTCAGGAATATTTTAAAATTATAAGCAATTTTTTGGCTTACAAAAAAATAGAATATCTCGGGAAATACTAAACTAAATTAAATTTTGAAAACGGTATTCGAAAGAAAGCTGCACGACACTTCTTCTAAAAGAAAAGACGTTTAATTATGACGAGTGGTTCCTGAGATACAACCAGTCAAATTTGACCGGAATTTAGGGCAAAGATATAAACAACAGGATCATACTTTTTAAACCATTACCTTTTTGTTTTTGTCGTCTTTCTCCACACCAATTTTCATATCTTTAAAATACTCATAACATATATTATTATAATAAAAACTATCGATAATACGTGTGAAAATTGCCAAAAATAGCAAAATTCCAATCAAAAATTAGGTTGGAGAAAATGTAACCCTCAAAGTTCAAAATCGATATACGTTAAAAAAATGCATTTTCTCGGCTTCCCATGGAGCAATTTCCTTCATTCTTTTTTGTTCCCTGATAACTCGAGTAGATCCATCGAACTAACGCATTATTAAATGTCAAACTTGCTTGTGTTTTGTTATAATATATTAATTTATTTATAAGAACAGAAAAGTACATATGTTTTCCACTTGTAGGCTTTTTTTAGATCAACTTACTACAATTGTACCTTTTAAATTTAAAAACATAAATATTCTCATTTGAACGCTGTATAATTATTTAAACAATTTTTATTTAAACAAATTAAAATTTTGTGTTATAGTAAATAAATTAATTTTTTATAACAAAACAAAAGCAAGTTTAATATTTAATAACGCGTTAGTTCGATGGCTCTACTCGAATTACTTGGGATCAAAAAAAGAATGAAGGAGATTGCTCAATGAGAAGCCGAGAAAATGCATTTTTTTAACGTATACCGATTTTGAACTTTGAGGGTTACATTTTCTCCAATCTAATTTTTGATTGGAATTTTGCTATTTTTTGCAATTTTTACACGTATTATCGATAGTTTTTATTATAATAATATATGTTATGTATGAGTATTTTAAGGATATGAAAATTGGTGTGGAGAAAGAGGGCAAAAATAAAAAGGTCATGGTTTGAAAATTTTGATCCTGTTGTTTATATCTTTGCCGTAAATTCCAGTCAACTTTGACCGGTTGTATCTCAGGAACTGCTGATCATAATTAAACGTTTTTTCTTTTAAAAGAAGCGTCCTGCCGCTGCTTTTCGAATACCGTTTTTATAATTTAACTTAGTTTAATATTTCCCGAGATATTATATTTGTTTATAAGCCAAAACATTGTTTATAATTTAAAATATTGCTGAGGCCGCTTAAATAGTCCAATTTCAATTATGTAAAGTACATTAGATAGGTATAGTGTCTTTTTATGAAAAAATCATAGTTATTCTTATGCATCATAATTATTGTCGTTATTATAGCGACCGTAAATTTTTAATTAACAATTCAATTGTTGCTAAACTGTTCGTTCAATTTCCATCGGCTTCTGGAATTATAATCTATACGAAAAGGGCTTTTACATTACCAAGCTATTTAATTATTGATTAACAATTATTTATCTAAAAGTTTAGTTGAAAATTAAAGATTTTGTTGGAAAACCCCGCTTTTTCCGGGAAAAGTTTTCATCGAAGTAAATCGAAGAAAACACGTGTCTATGCAGAATTTAATTGCGGTGAATTTTTATTCGAGTGTTTTTGATGTAAAGTTAAAATCTTTGGAGTTCTAGAGCAAAAATTGAAAAAAACAAGATTTTCGGGCGCCATTTTGTTTATAAAAAAAGTGGCACACTATCTGCGGACTTTGCATACCTATATTATTAATATATACAATCATAAGATTCGATTCCAGCAATAAAATTGCTGATAAATAACTTTTCCCAAAAATGGCCCATTCTCCGATAATCAGCCCAGACTATAAAGTAACTCAAGTATTGGACCTCGTGAACCATTCTCTTCTATGGTTTAGGGGTATTTCTCCTGCTTTCGGTAATAGAGCTTACACTAGAGTTGAATAATTCATACATCCTGTTGTGGTGTCCGCATCTAATCAGAAACGTAATAAGGACTAAATTAACAACTTTATTGGTTTTCCAAACACGTGTACAAAAAAGGAATGCATATTCTAGGTTCTATGTATGAAGTTAGTCACTATTAAACTATCTACTACTTGATAGAGGTGGGATATAACGTATTTGACATAACTGTTAATGGGTGCATACATTACATCCCTCGTCACCACGATCCTGAATATTAAAACAATTTAGTATTAATTACATATTTAAACGATTTGACGGTCTGATATTTTTTCTTAATATGCCCTTAATATTGGACGACTGCCACCCACCTATTGATTGTTGCCCCCTATCTTTATTTGGTGAAGATACCACAATATCGCTGTTTGGTGAAAGGACCGGACTAGTATCTTTACATGAAAATTCGGTTTCAATACTACCTGACACCTGAGCTCTAGCTCCTTGAGTCTAACTGGTATCTGTGTTACACAAGCTTGAGTTTCATGTAAGGGCATTTGCGAATTTACAGAAGAATTTGGATCTGAACTCAGTGGATCAAAAATATTTCCACCCTTGCCATTTGAAACTTTAGTAATTTCTTCATCATAAAAATGACCATATTTTACAATTTGATACAAATGTCTTTTCCATTCAAGACTTGGATTATCTAAAAGCTGACATAAAAATGTTTGACATTACAATGACCTAATCTTCTAACTATCCTACATTTTGCCAATTTAGGCTTTTGATTGACCCTGTAATCCCTAACATAAACATTCTCGCCTTCTACAAAGCCCACCACCCTGTTAGTGCTATTTATGGATTTTTATTTTCCATTCCCTAGCTCTCAATGTTTTATCGTTTAACGTTAAAAACTCAAAACTAGTTTTAATTTTACGCAAAACATGAGATATGCTGCAGGAGCTTGAATTGTTTACTAAATGCGGGGTTGTCCAATACAAAAAATAGATATTTTGAAATTAACTCAGATATACTCTGGTTCTAGAAGCCTGTTAACATTTTGTTTATTGCATATTTTAGGGTTTTAACTGCGTTTTGGCAGCTCCGTTCGTTGCCGGGTAATAAGGAGCTGAAGTTTTATGAATAATAGTTAATAATAATAGTATGCTAATATTATAATAATAATTTTTTAATAATAATGGTATTCTTACAAAATCGTTTAAACCTCTCTCAAATAAACTTTGGACCATTATCTGAAATAATTTTATTTGGCAAAGCAAATAAGGCAAAACAGTCCCGAAGTTTACCAATGGTATGTTCTGAGTCAGTCTTTGATATTTAATATGAGTACCTCGTGCCCCTTCGAGTATGCATCTGAAATAACCAGATAATTCTTACCATGATATGGTCCTAAACAATCAATGTGAACTCTATCAAACACATGAGCCCCTTCTTAGAATTTAATTAATGGTGCCTTCGGTGGTGTAATAGTATTTTTCATGCTTCACAAGATTTCACAAACGATTCAATATTTCCATCTATGGCAGGCCACCAAATATATTGCCTTGCTACTGTTTTCATTCGAAATATTCCACCTTGAACCTTGGAAGGTAGTACTGTCCGATACGCGCACATAGTCAAATAATTATCCATAGTGAGCTCATTAGTCCTGTTAGCATATTGTTTAAATCCATCTAGAACAAATCTTAGATAATTAAAAAATTTACTCAAATTAGTGCCTGACCTTTCCTTTCCTTTCTTCCTTTTAATATTTCCAAGGCTATAACGGGTTATTTATCCTCTACAAGGAAAATAAAATAATTCAATTCAACAACACTATTTATAGACCTACAGGCAGGCGTTTCAGTCCATCAGCTATTTTGTTCTCTATTCCTTTAATATTATTAATGTTCAATAAAAGTATATTGAAAACCACTTAAAAATGGTGCCCACCTCTACAGTCTCCCTGCTGCCATTTGATAAAATATTGATAAAACTTGTGTACACCCCAATATATGACTAAACCCTCTTGGTGTATATCGAGTACTTAGCAGCATGTTTGCTTAAAGTGTTATACATTTTTGTAATCAGTATTTCAAAATCTTTTAAATGTGTACTTTCCCATTTAAAAAAATCAAAGTTATGACTGTCACCTGAAGAGGGATCGCGTAAAGTTCGAAACATTGATACCATAATATACTATGATTATTTTAAAAATCGACCTGTCCCAGCGTTTTGCTTATGTACTAAAAATAAATAAGTTAATAAGGGGGGGGGGGTAACACTTATTCCAGCGCACTGTATATAACAATATTTGAAATTATCAAGAAAATATATAATTTATTCAAAAGTTGCACCTACTTTTTGTGATTATATGCAAAGAGTATTGACGGAGTACTAAAAATATTCGAATATTATTTTAACTATCCAAATTTTGTATGAAAATAACAGACCGGATATAAAATATCTCTTCTAATAGCAGACGAATGTCTAGTGAACATTCATAAGACGTCCTTCACGGACTTTGAGGACGTCCCGCATACGTCGTTTTTAACACTAAGGACACATTTTGAACGTCCAGTCTGGACCAAATGTTGCGGTGCCAACCGTCCAGAGCAGACTTAGAAACATGATATGGACGTTCAATATCCACCAAAAGGCCAGCGGCGATAATTGGATCTTAATCGAACATCCATACCTAATACATACAAAAATACCTACGTCCGGTGGACTCACTTGGCAGATTTTTGGGATGATCCTCCGAAGTCTAGTCTAGCGCCTACATATTGGACGTCCAATGCCATCATACAAAGGACTAAAACTTCATCATGTTCCTATAAAGTATCTATTTCGGATAATAAAAGATTACGTAGACAGTAAAGATAAACGAAAAGTTTGCTTATGTTGATCAGGGGCGGATCCAGAGATTTCTTGAGGGGGGGCGTAACCTTGTCAACATGGGCCCAATACCGGGGGGTTTGGGGGGTATGGAATACCCTTTTTTGAGTTTTGAAAATTGACGTTTTAAAACACATTTTTTTACTCTGTTCACACTGCGTTTACAAAAAAATAACCTTGAAATTGACAAATAAACTCAGCTATTTTCAACTCTCTACTCTAGCAGATAGAAATGATTTAGGATGATACGTGTAGTGACTGGTAGTAGACACTGTAGTCCTGTGGTACATTTAGACTGGAAACTCATCCTACTTAAATACTTTAAGAGTGGCTTATAGTCATTCCATTTGAACTATTAAAAAATGTAACAAGCAAAAAACACTTTTTTTATGTTTCATTATTTAAAAATATTTTTCAAATATCAAGATTACGTTTTTATAAGACACAAGGTATTAATATACTGTATAAAAGAAGGTTGCAAAATGATTAACTAACATTATGTTTAGTATGATTTAATTACTGACATTAGAAGTAAATTATAAAACAAAACAAAAATACTTTGGCTTAACAAAAACTACGTTGTTTTCCCTTAAATTACAAAATCCAGTTTTCTATTCTTCTTGCTGGAATACCGATCGATAATTTTATTGATGTCCAATGTCCACTTCTATATCCCTGTGAACATTCATGAGAGCCAGTCCGGTCAGGCGGTCTTCGGTCATTCTGGTCCTCATCCAGCTTTTCAATCGCCTCAGCGTAGAAAATGATCTCTCTGCTGTTGCTAAAATAGAAACCCTTTTTAAGAAACATTGTAGTTATGATATTGCAATGCAGTTAAAAGTACAGTATAACCATTCCAAGTAATATGGTAAACTTACCTTTCCATCAAATCCAAAAATTGTTGCTTTTTGTTGTTACATGTTTCGGTGGATGGCCATCATCTTCAGACACAGTATATAACACTCATTAAAGTTAAAATTAAAAACACAAACATTGCAAACATTTAAAAAACGGACGATTAAAATATTTATAATGTAGGCCTACAATAATGATTAACGAACCGTACCGCGGCAAGACTGGCAGACGACTCCCAGTCTTGCCGCTTGAGTCGTCTGCCAGTCTTGCCGCGGTACGGTACGTTAATCATTGTAGGCCTACATTTACATTATAAATATTTTAATCGTCCGTTTTTTAAATGTTTTCAATGTTTGTGTTTTTAATTTTAACTTTAATGAGTGTTATATACTGTGTCTGACGATGATCGGCATCCATCGAAACATGTAACAACAAAAAGCAACAGTTTTTGGATTTGACGGAAAGGTAAGTTTACCATATTACTTGTCATATAAATCCAAAGGGGCAAACAGGATGAATATTGATAACCATTCCAATGTTATTTTGTCTAAAATTTAAATATTTTATGGTAATTGTTTAAATATTATTTGTGACACAATTGGTCAGCTAGTTTTATAATTTTTATAGGTTGCGCCTCTGCTGGTTTGGGATAAGTCATCATCGATTAATTTTAGTAAACAAAAATTGTTAACCTTGTGATTTTAACTCTAGAAATTTTACTAAACATATGACGTAATAAAAGCCAAAAGCCTGTGATGATGAAGTAATAATTAATACTTCGAAATGTCGACGCTGCCAAGCCAAAACGGCATAAACGCCAAAATGACCACTTTTTAGTTAGCTGCACTAAAAAATAGGATTTTAATTTCCGCACCAGACAGTAAACGCGGAATAACCGCAGAAAAATTGAAATAGGTGTAATATAGGTTTAAAATTTTTATAAACGCCAGTCTAGTCACGCACGTGAACACCGACGTGAACACCGATTGACATAATCGCCAGTGCCCGTAAGATTATCATTGTGTACATTTCGGTCCAGTAATAATAGTAAAGGTATGTATTTTTACAATTTTTATGGATAAGTAACATGGTATTATCTACCTTTGCAATATTTTCAATTTGTATTGATTTTTGAAGCGTAAACACACTGGATTTCTTTAAAAACTATGAGGCGTTTATGCCAAAACCACATATTTACATCGTGGTTGACACAAGTGCCATTCCTCAATGGTATTCTTATGCAGGTTACTTATTTAAAAATTGCGCAAATAAAAAGTTTATTTAAAAATATTCTATTGTAATTTTGGACTAGTGTGATGAACAATTCATTTTGTATTACAGCATAGAGTTCAAATCAATTTTATATAGCTAAAAATGGCGATCGATTTTTGGCGTTTATGTCATTTTTTTGTTGCACATGAATAGCAGAAGTAAAAAAATAATGGCCTTACTAAATGAAAATAAAACATATACCGAATCAGTACAAAATGATATACTGACTGACAATAATCCCCCTATATTTCCCTTAGAGGTTCATGACATTTATAATGCCAACATTGCAGAAGCTTTTAGCAATGACAGTATCATCTTTGAGGAACCACCAGACGTTGCAGTAGAAGAAGAAATATTTAGTCACGATCTCACATCATGTTTCAACTTAGCAGCAGATAATGGTTTGGGTGCCGGTATAATTAGTGATCAAAATAAGGAAAATACAAGCAATCAAATCAATACGGATGTTGAACCAAATATTGACAGTGATTAGGAATTAGAATCCACTACTTATTATTAGATATCCACTTTTAAGTATTTCATATTTACTTTTAAGTATTTCATCCTAGCACCAAAACATGTTTAAAGAATTTAAGGTTTTGTTTTTAACTTAGAATGTATTTTTGATTAATAAAAAATAAACCCTATCAAAAATCTTCTTAATTTCGTCATTTTTCTTGTTGGCATAAACGACAATTTTTGATTTTCGTTTCTTTTTTCAGTAATGGCATATATCCCTTTTAAGCGCCATATTGACTAACCTTACAACGATGCGATCGACACAAATGCCAGAGGTAAGTTTGGCATATTCACCAATGTTATATCTTGATTGGACATAAGCGCCATTTTATAGTTTTTAATTTATTTCAGACAGTATTTTCAGCCACATTAATGTTCACAATATATTAAAATTTGAAAAAAAAATCACCAATTTTTTTGAATCACTGTGCAGATAAGCAGAATTGGTAAAAATAAAAATAATCAGTTTTTTGTGTTTCCTGAAAAATCAAGTTAATGTCGTTTATGCCGTTTTGGCTTGACAGCGTCGATGTATACATAGCACAAATGTAAACTGAAGAACTGTATCGACGATTAAGGTAAATATAACCTATATATCTCTAATTTATTTATAATGCCAATGTTTTACTCACCTATTGATATTGGTAAAGTAAGCAGGATCTGCACCAAAGACTTCAAAATAGGGTAGTTGTGCTCATCAAGATTTTGAAAACACGTCATAGGGGTACTGATTTCTTTGAAGACGTTGTAGTTAACCATGTTCTTTAGGGAGCAAATCTCATTCAAAATCTTCATTAGCATTGTTTCCTTTTTAATTGACAATACAGAAGAGTATTTATCACAAATACTTTCAAAGCTGGATTTCACATTTGACACGGAATCTAACGTTGATGGAACTAAAATGTTTAGCTTGTAGCAATCCAAAGACTCGTCTGAAAATCTGCTTGTCAAATCAGTTATGAGATTGTCTAGAATCGGTATGTAAACAGCAGTTTCCCAATACTTTGAAACTTGTGATCGTTGGTTGTCACCTGTTAATAGTGTGTAGTTGGGCCTATTAACTTGCTTCCGTACAATTCTGGGGACACGCATTTGTACATCCATCGCGTCCATGGTTTTTTCAGCACTACTGAAAATTAAAAGGAAGAATTCGTTGGTCTTGTCTCTTTTATTCTGAATGGTTTTCATCATATTGTCAATTTTACTTTTGGCTGAGCATACATCTATAGCTTCTGTTTGTAGATATTTACTAAGACCACATGTAACATCTGCTGTGTCACTCAGGCAATGCATTGTGATGATAAAATCACAAGTTGAAATTGAGCACAACAGAGCGCGGGCTTTACTTGACGTTGTGCTGTCCCTCCACTGTGATATGCATTTGAGAGCTTCCGCAATTTTAGGCATGTCTTCTGTGAATTCTAAAACAGCCTCGTGACGCTCTACCCAACGCGTCTCACAATAGCCTCTCATCTGATGTCCCAACACCTTTTTCAAAACTGAATTTCTTTTTCCTGATGAGTTGAAAAAGCTTGTTACTTCTTTGATGGTTCCTAGAGCATTTCTTACGTGTTGGACCTTATTACATTTGGATATGCTTAAGTTCAATGCATGGTTTTTACACCCACACATAATGCTATTGGTCGCCACCTTTTGTATCTCTGTAACCGCACCCCGCATTTCAGACATGTTGACGGAACAGCCATCACAACTTATTCCAACACAATTATTCGTTTTTAACCCCAAAAATATCATAAAATTCACCACCGTCTGACCTAGGATTTCCCCTGTTATAACAGGTTCCACTTCGGGATCAACATCAACATGAGAGTAGTTGGCTTTATGAAGATCAATAAAGCCAACAAAATCTTCTCTTATGACATCTTGATATACATAACGCAGAGAGAGGCTTAGCTGGGAAGTATGAGATGCATCAGTCGTTTCGTCAAACAAAATTGAATAAAACTTTACCTTTGAAACTCTTTGTTTTATTTCATCTAAAATTTCCTCGCCGCAACAGTTAATCAAATCATTGGCCGTAGTTTTGCTTATGTACGTAGCATTGGCACCACTGGATTTCAAGTGTTCTGCAAGTTGAGTGTCACCACTGTCAATTCTGAACCGTAACAGTGTTCTAAAATTACCATCATTCTCCACGGGATTGTCTGCACTTTCCATCAAATTTCCATCATCACGATGTCCCCTCAGTGGAATGTTTTGCTTGCCATGTAACAATATAGTTTTGATTATCGGCACCAGTCTTAAACGGTTTTGTGCCACCTGTTCTTTTCTGTTTTGATCCAACCTATTTACTATTTTAAGGTCAGGATTTTCGAAGATTTTTATATAGTTTTTCGAATCAAGTTCAGCTTTCTTGTGATACTCATTAGAGTTATGAGACTCAAGGTCGCCATCTTTTCCAGAAAGTTTTGCGTATTTATTCAATGGTTCGGATACTAACTTTCTCAAAGGCACTGTATTTTGACCGCCAGCTTTCTTTCCGTGGCAAAAAACGGCACAATATTTACAAAATAGCCCTTGTTTGAATTCGGAAAATACCAACCAGGGGTATTTTTCGAAGTGCCCATGATTCACTCGCCTTAGCTCCTCACGTCCTCTTTTGATGTGAGAAGACGTAGGGAATTGGTAGGTTTTTTCGGGTGTCCAGTGTTGAGTTAAAATAATATACTTTGAGTGATCATTTGAACTTGAAATGTTTTGTAAATAATAACCAATGTCGTGAGAAGAACTATTTACATTATCAACCGATGTCGAGGTCGATTGTTGATCCTCTGCAGGTTCATCAACTGGCATTAGGTTATGAGACGGAGACAAACCAGACTGTTCCTCAACATCTTGTTCCTCTTGATAACTTATTCTTCTCTTTTTAACTAAGAAACGATCCATTTTCCAACACCAACGGTATACCAAATATCACAAACAACTCACACTTGACAAAAATATCGCAACTATGCAATTAGCTGAAACACTTTGGTATGATACAAGCTGCGATCACGCATTAGCTACTGTGCTCATGACGGACCGGACACAAACACTAGGAACACTAGGAACTACTAATAAACTAGCAGACAGCTTCTAGGCTACTCTCTGCTTCCAGCTTAGTACTCAAGCGCCCCGCAGGCACCAGCACCGCAGCCGCGCTGCGATCGTCCCGCCAGTAGAGATGGGCGTTATATATCGTATTAGGATAAGTCACCCTATTACCACCAGGTATTCGTGACAAAGGTAATACGTTACGGCAATATCCCTAATATTTCTGTAACCGTCTCCGTCTGCCGTCGTCGAATATCGCGGTGAGGTATTAGGACGCTGTCTCGCTGTTACCCTTTTCTGTCACCGTATTCATGGGTATTTGTCATAGTAGTTGTAATATTGATCTATACTATTATTAAGATGAAGTGGTTTCTTCCTGTCTGTCTTTACGGCCAATCACGCTAAAACTACCTAACTATTTTTAAGAGTATAGAGACTATAAAAGGATACTTTTTACTGAAAAATAAAACTATATTGATTGTAAAATATCAATTTTACCGGCCACAATTTATGGTTAGAATAAGGTATTAAATTAGTTTACCTATTAAAAGCTGATTGAAAGCAGATTGAAAATTACATTTTTATTAATGATAAAATATCAAATGTATTTATTATTATTTTAGTATTTGTATAAATAATGCTGAAATACTCAGACAGGACCCATAATACCGAAGGGCTGGGGAGGGGATAGCAGTCTCCTGCTGTCAGGTAATAGGTGACAAAAATAATATAATACCGTCACCTATTACAGCTGAGTCACGGAACGCCGTCACCTAATACCAGAAAGTAGCGGTATTTTCCATCTCTACCCGCCAGTCCGTCACCGTCAGCGTACAGACGGCTGGTTAATAGGGTGGAACGAAAGAATAGGAAAACATTTTTTTCTTTCATGGAACTTTCTAATAGCACTCGAAAGTTGCCTTAGCATGTCTACAATAAAACTACAAAATATTTTTGTTCTAGGTTTACATCTTGAGGTGCCGCAAGAGCTTTGAAAAGATAGGTTTTTAACAAAAAATACAGAAAATTTTAAATATTTAATATATGTAACCTGGTGACGTAGCTAACATTTCTTAGTCAAATATTGTTTCTAATAACAGCTAACATTGTTATCATTGCTATATGGACACATTGCCATAAGATTTCTTTAGTTACAATATTCACCTTGATACTTAAATAAAATAGTCTTTTGTCTCAAACTTGGGCATGACCCCTTGGGAAGAAATATTTGCTCTAACAAAGCCATTTTTGCTTCTAGACCACAGACACTAAGAGATGACTCAGTCACGAGCTTTATGGCTCTTTCCACTGCCTGTGTATGACAGGGAAAACACGGAAAATCCATACACTGTACCTCACAACTAGGGTATCTTGCTTCACTTATATATTTTTTAAGTCCTCGCCAGTTCTATGTTTTGTCATAGGAGGCTAAGTAATTTTATTCTTCCGTCCAGTTAATTATATCTATATCAATGTAAGTAGAAGTAAGTAATCGAACTAAGTAAACTTCCTTCACCATTTATGAGTTCCGATTTTGCCTTCAAAAGTCGCCGCAGACCAGCTCCCCTATATGTTTTCTCTTGTCACATTCCTTTGAATTACTGGATCAATTATTTGGAGATGTTGCTCACAAAGATAACGTGGAAATTTGATGAGTCTTCATAGATGTTTTGATCCATTTACACAAAATGGTTTCAGTTTGATATGAAACCAGACTGGGACATACACCTTCATCACATACATAGTTACAGTTTTCAGATTATTTGAAGGATTCTCTGTTGCAACATATAACCGAAGAAGGCGATTGGCCAACGTAAGCCATCGTGAATGAGCTAATTTTCCATGGGTTTTTAAAGAAAGATCAGAAGGAGATACACCACTGGAGATTGCTATGCACATTTTAAGTAAATATTTTTGATCTGTGCTTACATCATCCTTAATCTTTAGAGTAGGGAGGTTGTTTTCTATGGG
Source organism: Diabrotica virgifera virgifera (assembly GCF_917563875.1). Lineage (NCBI taxonomy): Eukaryota > Metazoa > Arthropoda > Insecta > Coleoptera > Chrysomelidae > Diabrotica > Diabrotica virgifera. Next base: position 104,085,185 of record NC_065448.1, on the reverse strand, counting down.
AACGAAATTAACCACATGAAGCTGGTTACACATTTCAAGTTCTTCGTCTAAAAGCCCTCCTAATAAGGTATTTAGTTTTTCCATTCAATGTGCAAAACAAATTATGCAAAGGCAATTATTCATTGGTATAGGACAAACAAATCGGCCACTTCAGCGGCTTGTTTAGGTTTTCTTCTATAAAAGCAATTACACCATTGTTAATACCGGTGTTAGCGGCAGTTCCATCAAATCCGACAGCTGTTATATTGGAAATGTTCAAAAGATTGTTCTCTTAAAAATGCTCCATTATCTTTTATAACTTCACCTGTTCCGGAAGCAGAAGTTATATACCCTAGCAAGGTTGATCCAGGCTCCTCTACTATTGAAATGTGCTCTTCTGCTATAGTCAGAATGTTAAATTGTATTAAGAAATGAAGTAAAGATTTCCTATTAAATATTTCTTTAAATGTGGAATTCAAGTTTAAACTTTGCCAGTTTTAGTAAAAATAAACATTGGAGTGTTGTAAATTAAAACTAAAATTATCTTAAAAGAGTAGTTTTAGAGTGTGTATTTATTATTTAAAATAGGAATTAAGACATTACAATAGCTATTTTTTACCCAACCAAAATCATCAAAATTCGCAAAATTTAACTAAAAATTCTAACTTTCAACCCTTTTGCGGCACCTCTAAAAATATTTTGTTTGGAAACATATTTTATTTGTGACTTCACAATGGCTATAGGCAACTTTCTATCACTATTACACATTGAAATTATAAAATCATTTTTTTCGTTCCACCCTACTGGTTAACTCCCGTTTACACTGCTGCATCGCTCATCACATGACTATCCGTTACCTCTTACCGCGAGAAATATACATCATTGGTGGTTTTTAAAATCATCATACTATCAAAACATTATTAAACTTGTGTTGTTAACGACTTTTCCAAATCAAATTTTTCGTTTAAACTTAAAAATATGGTATAGGCTATAACTTTCTTTAACTGAGGGGGGGGGGCGCGCGCCCCCCGCGCCCCCCCTCTGGATCCGCCACTGATGTTGATAAAGAAGCTTAAAAGTAGGCACCTAGGTAATAAACAAAATGCAAGAAAGGTAAACAAAAATTAATTTAGAAAAAAAATTAAATTTACAATTTTTTTAACGGGGATAACATCATAAATATCAAACAAAACGAATTATATACATACATTTTTTTTGTTTTATTTAGAACATAAATCAAAAAACATACAGTGGCCTCAATAAATGTATCTGAGAGGACAAAAATATTTATTCTAGAAAGAAGTATAAAAATTCGTTGAAAATCATTTGTGTATTTAAACTGTCACCGTATTTATTAATATTCTGGTATTATTTCCTAAATAAAATATATTATTAGTAAAGTTTGTACTACTAAAGTATTTGAGTGAGAATATGGCTTATTTTTTGTGTCGTGTTTGAACCAACTGCTGCCATCTACTGCAGAATAACAAAACCTTACGTAGGTCCAATAAATTTATCGACCCTTATTTCAGAAAACTTCCGATATTTGTACAGTTACTAGATTCCTGTCCATATTCGGAATTCAAATTCATATTGTCATAAAACCTCATGAAGTAAATTTATGAATTAAAAAAGAGATTACAGAGATTACTTCACTGAGATATCAGATACAGCAACCCTACCTCAAGAGAGCACCAATTAGATGGAAAATAAAATATATGTTGAAGGAATTAAATTTATAACTTCAGTGAATATACGAATGATGCTTGATTGTCAAAATAACTATGTACTTAATTTATATGAATACCTTGGATACAAAATACATTACTGGAAAAAGAATAGGAGTTCTGAAAAGATATTAGGTCGGGGCAGTGTTAAGTGACTTTTGACAAACAGCATTTTACCTGATTCTCAGGAAATTCCCATATGTACATTTAAAACGAAGGGGGTTTGAGTCCTGTATCGTTCCAGTCCTGTTTTAGGCAAGCGGACGAAGCTATTTCACTTTATAGTGAGATATTTAGTGATTGATGGTTCGTATTCCCTTCAGAAAACATAAAGTCTAACGTACATCATACATCATTATCGGGCAAGCATGTACGCCATATAGACAAGACGAAAACGGCGGGTCCGTTGGGAAAAATATTCCCATGAGATTTAGGTATTTGCATAATCACATTCGTGAGACATCCCAGAATAAGGTTCAAGAAGTCGCCCACGTGAAAAGTGGTTCAATTTTTTTTACCAATTTTTTTTAATCAAATTGCAAAAATCATTATTTTTGGCTCGGACATTTTTTGTAGATTTTTTGGACCATTCTGGATAAAAAAGCTCTCTTATAATTTTTCTCTAAACTTGATCATTTTCGAGTTGTAAGCAATTTAAAATTGAAAAAAAAAAACGAGAAATGGCGATATTCAAGGCTTTCAAGGCAAAGTGACTAAATCAAAGTTTAATACCCCCCCCTACAAGATCCTAAAGAAATTTTTGTCATTATTTTATTACTAAGCTGTTATTTTAAAGTAATAATAACGAGCACGAGGTAGGCGGCCGTAAATGTGAGTGCAAGTAAGATGCACAATTGGACTGCCGGAGTGGCATCTCTCTCGCACTCAGCATTTACGGCCGGCTACCACGTGCATGGCGCTCAATATGGCAAAATTTTCTTAAGGATCTTGTAGGAGGGGGGGGGGTGGCATTAAACTTTGATTTAGTCACTTTCTGACTTTCATAATAATAACTTTTAACCGAGTTATTAAGCCTTGAAAATCGCCCTTTTTCGTTTTTTTCAATTTTAAATTGCTTATAACTCGACAACGATCAACTTTAGAGAAAAATTATAAGAGACCTTTTTTATCCAGAATGGTCCAAAAAATATAAAAAAAACTGTCCGGGCCAAAGATATTGATTTTTGCGATTTGATTAAAAAAAATTGTAAAAAAATTTGGCCCACTTCTCACGTGGGCGACTTCTTGAACCTTATTCTGGGATGTCTCACGAATGTAAATATACAAAAAAATTGCATGGGAATATTTTTCCCAGCGAACCCGCCGTTTTCGCCTTGTCTAATAAAAAAACGAGGTTATAGATAGATCCTGGCAATGCTGCCAGTTTTTATGTAAGACTTTGAAACGATGACACTTCCAGTTAAATCTTCAACCAAGTCTCAAACAACAGTATGCTAAGAATGACAAATTATGGCCGGTTTATATCGGTTTTAGAAACTACTGTTTTAAAGTCACCGGAAAAGTATAAGCGAATATTATTCTAGTCGCTTCAGCCAGACGAGAACAAATACATACATCCGGTTTCTGGCTGTCTGCCCGTCTGTTCGCGAATATAACTCTTCCATTATTAATACAGATATAATGACAAATGAGGTGGCGAATTAAATCTAATTAACCCAAGGATAGCACTAAAAATGAAAAATTCGTCGGACTTCCGGTTTTAGAGTTGCAACTTTAAGTATACCGTTTTAAAGTCACCGAAATAGTAGAAGCGATATACTATTCGACATGCCTTAGCAAGATGAGATCTAATGTATACTTTTGGTTTTCATATCATTTCCGGTTAAGAAATTTTAACCAGAAGTGCCGTAATATAGTCGCAGACATAGTAGTACGTGTGACATATCAATCGAAGCGTATTGAAAAGTCGAGCTTAAATCTTTAAAAATCCACAAGGAAAAAGTTTTCCTGTTGTTGGCTGTATACCATGTAATACAAAAAATAGTAAAATCCTTTATAAAAGGTATATTTAAAATCCCTAAAAAGGGCTACATCACAATCACATAACTAGTTTTCGACTGGTTTACCAGTCATCATCAGTGCTTACCTAAATGAATATAACCTGGTAAAATAATGCAAAGATTTTGAAATTTTTACTACGGTTAAGAAAAGTTGTAGGTTATACTCACGTGAAGTTTACATGCTAACCACCAAGATATAATTTAACAAAAATATTAGAGTCAAAGCCCTGTAAAAGTAATCCATCAAGGAAACATCGATTGAAAATACTGACTTAAGTGTGGATGTTTAAAATTTAATATTTGCTAATATGCCCCAGGCACAGTCCCAGGTAACATCTGAGCTGTGATTGGACTTGTAAAATTCAGTAAACTAGATGTTAATAGTTAAAAATGTATTCACGTATACTGTTAGTGTAGGTGGTTAGGCAAACTACATTACACAAATGTATGTACTCGAGAACTAAAGTCAGTAATTAAATCTTGTCAATAGACCTAAGATTTAAAAAAGCAATTTTTAAGTCAACACAAAATTGCTTTTTTAAATCTTAGGTCTATTGACAACAAGATTTGTTTACCGACTTTAGTTCTCGAGTACATACATTTGTGTAATGTAGTTTGCCTAACCACCTACACTAACAGTATACGTGAATACATTTTTAACTATTAACATCTAATTTAGTGAATTTTAAATGATAATTTTCACAACGGAGTGTGTTGCTACATCATTTCTAACTTTAACAAACTGTACACCATAGTCTTTAAATATGACAGGATAATCTTTCAACTTCCTGTGGAACTGTCATTTCTGTCTTGTCATCGTTCAGAGGTTTCTATGCATTTCATTGTCACTTGCTGCTACACTTCCACTATGTGAACAAGTCAAATCACAGCTCAGATGTTACCTGAGGCATATTAGCAAATGTTTCAAACATCCACGCTTAAGTCAGTATTTTCAATCGATGTTTCCTTGACGGATTACTTTTACAGGGCTTTGACCCTAATATTTTTGTAAATTATATCTTGGTGGTTAGCATGTCAACTTCACGTGAGTATAACCTACAACTTTTCTTAACCGTAATCAAAATTTCATAATCTTTGCATTATTTTACCAGGTTATATTCATTTTACGTAAACACTGATGATGACTGGTAAACCAGTCGAAAACTAGTTATGTGATTGTGATGTAGCCCTTTTTAGGGATTTTAAATATACCTTTTATAAAGGATTTAACTATTTTTTCTTAAATCTTTAGTTCCGATCTTGAGGTCATTTCCGTTTAGATAGTTATGGCCGAAATTTAAGTAAAAATTACTAAAAATTAGTAAAATCAATCGACGAAAGTTACACGAAGAGTTCAAATATCGACTTCCGATTCTACTTACGGAAGACAGAACTTACGAAATCCAATTACTAGTTTTCCATATCATCGTTTTTCTGAAAAAAAAACAGCATATATTTTTCAATTCTTGTACATTATCCAGAACTACTTTGTACAATAACATTAAAACCAAAACAATAACAGAAAGTAACTGACTTTAACTAAGCGCAACGCTAAAACAAATGTTCACAATGGCTTCTCTCAGACCTGACACCAGATTCAACTTCTCTCACCATTGAAAGTTGTATTCATGCCAAAACATGCTGTTAATTCTAAAATCAATCTGACAGCGGGAGGCAAAAATAAATGTTATTCTATCAGGTCTAAATATGTTTTAGATAATTTTAACAAGAATTAATTTAACATTTTTATTGGAATAATCGATATCTACTATGCTTCATTTCTGTGGTGTTTTAAAGTGTGGAATGCGAAGTAATCGTGATAAAATTCAGTTTTATCGGTTACCACTTTAAGCATACATTTTAAGCAGAAAACCAACGGAACTAAATAAGTTATGATCTGAGACACATAAACAATGGTTAAATATAATAATAAAGCTATACAATGTACTATAACAATGCTAAATAACTAATACTGTACTAGGCGTGGATCCCGCGGACCAAAAAATAGTTGATTAATAGCAATCTAATTGTTTATAGCTTAACGATGTCTAGTCGGACAAACTTTGATGTACGGGAAGACTGGAACAGAGGAAGTTTTAATTGTGGAATAGGTTAAAAATCTGGAACGTCTGACTACGAAAACGTCCCATGTATTTTACCTGACAGTACCATTGTATAACTAGACTATTGTGTAGATAAACAATGACAGTACTTTCAATTTACTTGTAACCCTTTCATTTAACTGTCATGCAAAAATTGGACTGCTATTTATCACCTGTAGTAATTCCTTTCATTTGACATGTTCTACGTGTCGGACTTATTAAAATGCCCAGTTGGTGAAAAATACCAGACTGATTTTTGCATGAGAGTTTAACGAAAGGGTAACAAATCAATTGAAAGTTCTGTCTGAAAAAATACATGGGACGTTTTCGTAGTCTCACGTTCCAAATTTTTAAACCTGTTCCACAATTAAAACTTCCTTATTCCAGTGTTCCCATACATTAGAGTTTGTTCGAAGAGACACCGTTAAGCTGTTAACAAATTTTCAGTTTGCTATTCCAATCAACAACAATTTGTTAGCAGAATACAACTAAAAAAGTATTAAAGGGGTAAAAAATTTAAGAAACACAATGTCCAAAAACATAAACAACGTTTGTTCACGGACCCTGTCGCGGACTTTTAGTCATGCATGGCAGCTCCACTTGTCGTCAAATAGTCCGTGACTGTCTCTGCGAATACACTTACTAATTGCCTCCCAGTGGCGACATAAACGTCAAAGTCATAATATGCTATGGTGAACTCTCCCTTGAACGGACAGTAGTCGTTCCGCCTAAAGTGTCCGCTTAAAGGAGGTAACTTACATTTTTTAAAAATAAGTGCATGTATGTATGTATATTATAACAAGAGTTACTAGTTTAATATTACATAGCAGAAGTTGTGGATGACCACGCAGCATTGTATGTGAACATTTATTATTGAACTTTTCAATTTTCTCTCTGCATGCTTCTATCAAAATATCATATTGGTACAGAATAGAATTGTGATCCTATCTTTAAAAGCTTTGCCTCCAATGCACTTTTCTCCTTTCAGGGTATAAGTTTTCTTGGGTAATGCTCTAAACTCTAAAAAATAATACCGTCTCATCTGCGTTAATAATGTCTCGCGAAGAGTACCTACTTATACTGTCATTAAAATTAGCAGTTTTTCTTCCAGTTAAAACCTCCTAATAAATCTACAGCAGCTGCTTCGCCACATATAGGTTTGAAGGAAATATTGTGTCGCATACAAAATTTCTCGAGCCATCCACCAGAAGCTTTCATATCAACGGTTAGTTCCCTTGCAACTTCTAATGCCTTTTCTTGAATAATTTTACTAGAAACAGGAATATTTTTAGACCGCACTTCACAAAACCAATCGAAAACAATTATTTATAGGTCTAATGCAGTACCATCGGTTTTAAAAAATTTTCTTTTGGCTTCCAGGTTTCCGTTCTTAGAAAACTGATTGATTAAATCACTTATATGTTTCAAAATTTCACTAGCTTGAGGTTTTTTAATTCCAAATTTTTCAGCTAACTGTCTAACACTTAACTTATATGCTTCTTTCCATAATGAACCATATCGACTTTTTCTTTCAAACTTAAAAAAATCTAAAATAAACGCAAAATTTGTTATGAAATTTAATTCGAAAATAAATTTTTTAAAAACACACTCATAAAAATACAAAGACGTCTATTGCATATTTTGCTTAATAGGATATTCCGGTTAAAATTCTTAAATCCTTGTTCCAGTCAAAACACAATTAACAATTTCCTGTTGTCGCATTTCTTTCACCGACCAACAAAAACATTAAATTTTTATTACTTATGTAGTGTTGACAACGTGAACAGTATCAAATATCAGGCCATAGACATCTGTATTGACTTGAAATAATACATTTATTATATTATATCGTCCATTTGCGACGACAGTGTAATATCTCGAAAACCTTGATTTTACAGTAGACGCTTTTTAAACTTTTGATCACACCTAGCTATTTAAGTATTGCGCAGATTTATAGCATTGTTAGAGTAAGTTTTAAAGCAATTCATTATTATAATGATTCATGCCATAATAGTGTAAAATTATTAGCAGAATACCTGAGATTCCTGATATGAGTTAAAAAAAAGAGCAAACTTATCACATTGTTAATGAAATATTTATGATCTTAGATGTGCTAATATTAAATATCGCGTTGAAGATGATGAAATTATTTACTTCTATATGAGGTATATAATGATAAAACTCTCTTGTTTAAAATAAAGTAAATAAATAGGGTTTGGAAATAAAATAAAAATAGTAATATCTTGTCGACAGTTTAATGTAATAATACAATCTTGAGATCAACAACTTTTATTATAAGTCATATAGGCACTTCGAATCACAAAAAACATAAAATATTATATTAATCTTACGAGAATACCCAATTATTACAAAATATGTAGTAGATATTGAAAACTATTATGGTACTTATAAGATAATTTACGATAAAGAAGCCACTTATTAAAAATTGTAATTATGTCAAAACTAAATAAACAGTCATTTGACTATGTAACACCCGTGTTGAGCTGCCCCCCCCCACTTGCAAAAATTAGAAAACAAATAGCCCTGATTTATGAGCTATTTATGAGCTCTCATATTCCGCAAACTAAAAATTTTGAGCTCGTTCCACTGAGCAGGAATTTAATACCCTAGTGGGGGGGGCTGAGTCAGCCCCCCCCCACTACTTAAAAATAGGAATATTGAATCGGTTTTTGCGGCAGAATTACGAGCTATTTATGAGCTCTTGAAATTATATAGTTTCTATTTTTGAGCTCATCGCCTTCACCCCCAAACAACCCTTTAATTGATTTAACTTAAGAGAAAGATGCTGAGAAAACTTAAAATATATCGTATTGCGGATATAATTCCTATCGCTTATATACTCTAAGAATAAACTATTAAATCAAGGGCATTTCGATTATTGAGCTACAACCCCTTCGCAAGAAAACCACCCTATCTTCCCGGCTTAAGAGAAAGTTGTACTTAAAATGCGTTAAACTAATTATTTGGCGACTACATATCATTTAATAATTTATAAGCTTCCAAATTACGCGCACTTAGATCAGTAAATTGCAATTTATTTTGTATAGTGCAGTCACTGAAGGTAAAAATCAACGATTACCTTCAAGTTCGGTGAACCTTCATCGATTTTCACGAAAATTGGTCAGTGGTTAGAGGATATGTCAAGAAACAAAGGTGACATGGTACCACCTTGCGCCTTTACCCTGAGGGTGGATACCGCCCCTTCTCGGGGGTGAAAATTATTTTATAAAAAATAACTGCACAAATCAATAAAAGAATAAAAAAGCAAAATTTATTATATAAAGTTAATAAAATAAGTCAATACTTTTTAAGATATTAAAGATCAAAGATTTTAATTATTTGTGAAAAAAATGCATGTTTTGAAGAGGTTTTTTGTATATCACTGAAAAACTGTAAATTTTTACAAAAAAGTTAATAGTAGTTTAATTCGTATAGCTTATATTCTAAGAATAAACTCTTAAATCACGCACCGTTCGATTATATAGCTACAACCCCTTCGCAAGAAAACGACCCCATTTTCCCGGCTTAAGAGAGAGTTGTTCTTAAAATAATTTAAATTGATTATTTGGCGACTACATATCGTTTAATAATTTATTAGCTTGCAAAATATACGCATCTCAATTATTGAATTGTCATTTTCTTTCTATAGTGCAGTCACGGAAGGTAAAAATCAACTATTACCTACGATTTCGGTAAATCTCCATTTATTTTCACGAATTGACAATAACAACTTGGAGTTTTAGCCTGGGGTATATGTCACCCCTTCTCGGGAGTGAAAATTACTTTATTAAAAATAACCCCACAAATCGAGAGAGGGACAAATTGTAAGCAAAATTTGTTATATAATGTGATTAAAATAAATCAATACTTTTTGAGTTATTAAAGATCAAATATTTTAATTTTTGGAAAGAAAATGCATGCTTTAGAGCGATTTTTCATAAATGACTCAAAAACTGTAAGTTTTTACAAAAAAGTTTTCATCACTAAAATTGAAGATAATAAAAAATATAATAAATTGCTTACTTGAAAAACCTTTAATGTTAATTTAAAGTAAGTTATTAGTAATTAAATGTATATTTTTTTCCGCGACTGTTCAAATCTAAGGGTCCAAGCTTAAATAACGGGAAAAAGATGCATTTTATAACACTTAGGTACTAAATACTTGTCAAAGTACTTAGAAATACCCATAAAAAATAAGATCCAGAAAAAGTTGATAGTATCAAAATCCGCTCACCAATTTTCGTGAAAATGAATGGAGATTTACCGAAATCGAAGGTCATAGTTGATTTTTACCTTCAGTGACTGCACTATAGAAAGAAAATGGCAATTCAATAATTGAGATGCGTATATTTTGCGAGTTCATAAATTATTAAACAATATATAGTCGACAAATAATTAATTTAAATTATTTTAAGTTCAACCCTCTCTTAAGCCGGGAATATGGGATGGTTTTCTTGCGAAGGGGTTGTAATTCAATAATCGAAAGGCGCGTGATTTTAGAGTTTATTCTTAGAATATAAGCTATACGAATTAAACTACTATTAACTTTTTTGTAAAAACTTACAGTTTTTCAGTGATTTACAAAAAACATCTTCAAAACATGCATTTTTTCACAAATAATTAAAATCTTTGATCTTTAATAACTTAAAAAGTATTGACTTATTTTATTAACTTTATATAATAAATTTTGCTTTTAATTTGTTCTTTTATTGATTTGTGCAGTTATTTTTTATAAAATAATTTTCACCCCCGAGAAGGAGCAGTATCCACCCTCAGGGTAAAGGCGCAAGGTGGTACCATGTTACCCTTGTTTCTTGACGTATCCTCTAACCACTGACCAATTTTCGTGAAAATCGATGAAGGTTCACCAACTTGAAGGTAATCGTTGATTTTTACCTTCAGTGACTGCACTATACAAAATAAATTGCAATTTACTGATCTAAATGCGCGTAATTTGGAAGCTTATAAATTATTAAATGATATGTAGTTGCCAAATAATTAGTTTAACGCATTTTAAGTACAACTTTCTCTTAAGCCGGGAAGATAGGGTGGTTTTCTTGCGAAGGGGTTGTAGCTCAATAATCGAAATGCCCTTGATTTAATAGTTTATTCTTAGAGTATATAAGCTATAGGAATTATATCCGCAATACGATATATTTTAAGTTTTCTCAGCATCTTTCTCTTAAGTTAAATCAATTAAAGGGTTGTTTGGGGGTGAAGGCGATGAGCTCAAAAATCGAAACTATATAATTTCAAGAGCTCATAAATAGCTCGTAATTCTGCCGCAAAAACCGATTCAATATTCCTATTTTTAAGTAGTGAGGGGGGCTGACTCAGCCCCCCCCCCACTAGGGTATTAAATTCCTGCTCAGTGGAACGAGCTCAAAATTTTTAGTTTGCGGAATATGAGAGCTCATAAATAGCTCATAAATCAGGGCTATTTGTTTTTTAATTTTTGCAAGTGGGGGGGGGCACCTCAACACGGGTCTATGTAACTATCAGTCTTCAAACTTAAGATACAGTAACAAAAACAAAAGTCAATAATATAAAAAGTAAACAAATTAGTTTATCAAATAGAAAATATTAGTATGAAAATAAAAAATAGCAAAACTACAAACTTTCGTAAAAACCTCTGTAATAACCAGGAATATGACTACTATTCAGTAACGAAAGTAGATCCTGTTTTTTCCTTTCGGCTAAACCAGGTTTTATATCGAATGCTTTCTTAAGGCGGAAGGTAAAATCACTCTTCTTTTTTATTACAATAGCCCTTTTGAACACTTTGGCGGCGTAAGAAGTTTTAAAATATAAGGCTTCGGGCTCATCTTTCACGACTTTAAATACTTTTATCTCAGTCATTTTAACGGTATTTTTTTCATCATCTTTCTATAGTACAAAATTCATTTGATTAGCAGCAGCTTTCCAGTCACAAATATATTCAAAACACATCTCATTCACATAATATATAGGCTCGGATTTCTTTCGGGCGGCTTTAATTGCACCAATGAATCCTTCAGGAGTATAGATAGGACCAGACCTCAACTGCCTTTTTGTTTGGCGTTCGATTTGTGAGTGAACCGAATCACTCTCGTTTTGGGTATGGCCTTTAATAAGGTATTTATGGGTTATTGTTTTAATATTAGGGTATTTTTGAAAAGCATATAAATGCATCGCCATCATAAATTTATTCTTTTGCTGTCCATCACAGTTGTATGAATAAAACACAACGTCAACTGGCTTGTCCCCATCCGAATTTTTCTGAAGGTATTTAAAAACGCATGTTGCAATCTCATTAACACCTCTATGTGCCTGAGATTCGTCCCATACATAACTTTCACACACACATAAATTGTTAGGTTCAGAACATTTAATTTTGACTTATAATAAAACACAGAAATTTCTCCCTTTGGGCATTGAAAAACGACTTGTAAGTCGTATACCGCGACTATTATATCCTCATCTTTCTTATCCTTCTCTTTCTCTAATCGGGACAATGATTTTTCTTCCTGGTGTTGTAAATAAACTTCTTGTTTTAGTTTTTTTTTTCGTCTGTGTAATTTTTGTAAGCTTCGCACAATTCACAAGTGTCTTTTTTTGGAATAAAGAAGGAAATATAAAAGTCCTGTGTAAATATACGATAGAACATAATATAATTAACAAAACCAACGTTGTTGTTTTTACAATGCTGAACGTAATCTCTATGAATATCTGATAAAGTTTTGCTTCCATCTATATAATGTCTTTTAGAATTAGCCCGGATATAGTGAGACTCTATTTTAGGTATATCTTCGATAAAAGCTTTTGCTGCGGTTTTGAGTGCACCATCTACGTGTACATGATTTGAGTGACATCCACGGTTGTCTTTTAGATGTGACACGTTTGTTTCTTTATTCTTTTTTTTTTCAGCGCCTTTTCAATAGGTCGATTGTTAATACCCAAAATGTTTACGTAAAAAATCTTGCATACTCTGATTTTAACGCCATTTAGCGTGAAAAAAGGGCATTTTTATCTCGTTTTGGAGCTATTATACCATTTTCATCGACTCTAACATAACGATGCGCTGGTTTTACTTCTTCCATTGACTGAAGTATAAATCGACACTCCCATCGAACAAGGTTGTAACTCCAGTTACATCTTTTTTCAGATTTCAACACAGGCGAATTCAGCAAAAAATTGCGCACAGGTCAGTATAAACGACATAATTTAATTCTCAATAGTTTGGCTAATACTCCATTGAAAAAAGTTGTATTTTAAATTACGTGTGAAATTCTAGCGTGAAAAAGGCAGTAACACTGGATACACCCTATGTTAAATATTTACTTTCTTTATAGTTGACGATTAACAAGGTTTTTAAATGAGTTAAAAACTTGTTGCACGTATGTTTAATTTATAAAGTATTCAAACATATGGTGCATCTCATAAGTCAAATTATCGAAATAAAAGTAAAAAAGGATCTACGGACTTTTTTCCTTTTTGATAGTTGCGGTGGACAAAATAAGTATAGAATAGTGTTTTCTACGTACTTCTATGTAGTGAAAAAGTTTAATATTAACATTACACATGTATTTTTTGAAATAGCACATTCACAAAACGAGGGTGATTCAATGTATGCTCTTATACAAAAACCGAAAGATATTAAGTCGTATATGCTCCACACTTATGGATAACCATGATACGATATGCCAAAGCATCAGGCAAGCTTAAATCCGTAACTGAAATAAATCAGAAGCAGATTCTAAATTTTAACCTATTTAAGGAAACACATGTTAATTTTGAAGTAGACATTAATAGTAAAAGAGTAAAGTAATAAAGTAAAATGGTTTAAAATTAAATGCTTTAAAAATGCGAATAATTTGAGATCTTTTATACCATTTTTTTTTATAATGATAGAATATTAATGTTATTGTAAAATTTATAATTTCCAATTAAAATTGTGTAAATTGTGAGTTGATATTTTGTTTAAATATACCATAAAAACTAATTTTCTCCTAGCTATATTGCAAATAACTCAAGACATACAACCTTTTATTAGTTAAACGGGAAAAATAATTAACACGGAGAGTATAAAATGGTTGTTAGGCGAGTTACAACCTTTTTCTACGGATGCTCATGTTTAATCTCAAGGTTGTATCTCAATCAAACTCAAGATTTTCAATAGCTAATAAAATTACAAAGCATACACCTCACAGTAATCCCGTATTATGTTATAAATATCATATCACATTAGTGTAAAAGAGTCTAATCATTTCGCTACAAATTTTTAAAAATTCATGATTTCGTTTTTGCCTCTCCTGTAAAATCGCTAAAAATGAGTTACAACTTTGTTCGATGGGGGTGTCGAAATGACCATTGCCTTTCAACATTTCCCAAATTCTAGTAATCATTTAGAAGATCTTGTCGTTGAGTTTCCGTTATATTGTATCGGCACTTAAATTTGCAGGTTTCTTTGCAAGGTGGTTTAAGTTTCCTTTCAGGCATTTCTTTCTTGGTTTTAGATGATTGGTAAGACTTACTACTATTTCTTAACTTTTTTGTGACATTCTTTTTCCAGTTACTTTCTTGTTTTAGTCTTTTCTTTCCTTTCTTAGTGAGAGTCTTCATCACAACGATGCCAAGTTCAGTCGGTATTAGATTTTGTTGTTCAGAAAAAGGGGGTGTTGAATTCTCATGTTCAGTTAAAGGTGGTGTTGAATTCTCATGTTCAATATCAGAAAACAAATTTTCTTGTTCAAATATAGATGTTGATAAATTTTCATATACAAATGCAGATGGTGATGAACTTAAATGTTCAAATACAGAAGGTGATGAATTTAAATGTTCAAATACAGATAGTGACACTTTTCAGGCAGTACCCAGCAAACAGACCGACGTGTTAATTACGTGAATTTCTGGTACATTTGTCACCAATATACGTAAATTGCTTACGTGAATTTCACGTGAAAATTTGGTTGGAATGTCACATTGAAAATACGTCTTTAAATTACGTGAATAACTCGTCTTCAATAGACGTGTTATTCACCTTAAATACCAATAAAATGTTTCGGGAAATTCACGTTGCAAATACGTGTTGATCAACATATCTTTCGGTTCACCTTAATTAACTTACTAATCATGTAATTATTATCCTCATATGACATAAATAAAACAAGCCTATAAAGTATTATATTAACAATGTATTTATTTAGTAGAATTTAGAGACTTTAAAACATTTGTCTTGTATAATTATTATACAAGATAATGAACCAAAAATGCTACCGACCTAAAGACGCATTAAAAAATTTGCCAACACAAAACAACACAGGTCACTTTTTATTTTGACGACACTTCAACCCTCGAGCAGTGAGGTAAACGTTAATACGAAAGGCATTATTATAAATAAACCCGCCTAAAATAAAACGAGGGAAATAAAGCTCTTCACGTTTCACTTTCACTTTTTGTTGTGAGGAGAAATGTGAGAAGCTGATATTAGAGAATTAGAGGTTATGCTCATCGATTATAAAAATCGATTATTTTTAAATTACAGTTAAACTATTCTACTTACTTTAAATTAGTATTACATATTTTCTTTTTGTTTTTAAATTTCTTCTGCTATTACCTAATTGGTCTTACTAAAAATCTATTTCAATACCAGAATAATATAAAAAAATAATCCTATCGAAACGTATCTATTATTCGATAAATCGATTAATTTAGTTTTCGAACCAACTATGTTAATCACGTATCGTGGTCACGTGATAGTATTTAAAGGAGGAGAAAGGCTTGGTAGTACGTCATCAACGCGCGCGATTTGAAAATTAGACTCGACATCATTTTAGCTGTGATATTTTTAAAGAAAAAAAAATAGCAAAAATAGCTTCAAATCAAGGTTGGATTGAAATAGTTATGCTAAATGATTTTAAAAGCGAAATCATAAACTTTTTTTTAAATATTGTATTATTTACATTACTTTACGTGGAATACATCTAATTTTTCGACGTCCATAAAATACAGGGAGTAAAATTCAAGCGATACGTATTTAACCAACACCGTTGTAAAATTTTGTTTTCAAAAATATTTCTCAAAATTTAACCAAAGGAAGTTATTTCTGTTTCGTGATTATTACGTGAAATAAACGTACCTTTGCGATGTAACCGACATTCACACCTATGATAAAAAACATGTACAATATTCGTCATTATGATTTTATATTATTCTAATGTCAAACATGTATAAAGGAATCAAAAATATATTGGTGAATGATTTGGCACTGAAATACGTTTTTTTCCCGTCATAAATCTCCGAGTTACGTATTCGTTGAAATTTGCCGTAAATTTAACGTAATTATCACGTAACTGGGCTCAAACCTGTTTGCTGGGTAGTGTTGGATCTTGGTAATCCGGACCTTTTACTGAGTCATCAATATCTGCAAAGATGCAAAATAGCAAGTGAGTATTTTAGTTCTTTAGTAATTAATATTTAATCCACCTACCTTCATGGAAGGATGACGACGAGGAGCCACTTGAGGATCTGCTAGATGATGAACTTGTAGACTAAGTACGTTGTCGATGGGACTGAGATACCTCTTGATTATCTAAAATCGAACATGAATTAAATACCTATGCATCAAAACTGTATTATACACTATGACTTACTCTAAGTCGTTTCTTGATTCTCATTAGAATAACTACGGGTCTCATTAATAGATTCTATGTTCGCATTGACAATATGGTCGGAATTTCGAAAATCATCGTCGTTTTTTTGGGCTACTAGCTCTAACATTAATTTTGATCTCGACCCCATCTGAAAAATATAAAACTAATAAAATCTTATAGGTATTCAGCAACTACAACGTTATAAGTTTAAATAAAATACAACTTAACCGAAAAGTATTCTGCAACAATAATATATCAATAAATAAACCAAATCACATATTACCAAAGAGCAAATGATCTATCACCTTCAACGTTGCTTTTTGAGCTATCACAGACAAATTCATTATTTTTACATTAAAAACGTGATAACAAAAACCTAACACATTCTTTTTTATCTAAATTTTACAAGAAAAATATGATAAAATTATATATCACATTGTCGAAAAAGAACAAGTTATTCGAAATTACACTTACCTTTTCACCAAAAACGTGAGAAATTCAAATATCACGTTGTTTAAAAGAAACAGTGAGCACTTCCTCCCAACACTAACAGGTAATAACTGAGCTGTTCCTTTGTCGTCGCCGTCGCCACCTAGATCGCTTAAGGCCGGCCGTTGTATGAAAGAGAGGTCCCCAAGTCGCAGTGCAACAGAGAGAAAAGATTCTTTCCCGAGAGATGCTGCCTCTATCGGAGAAATAACGCAATATATATCTAAGCGAAGCGCGGACTCCAGACTTTACAGTCAGCTGATAGTTTAGTTTCAGTACAGAGAGGTATGCAGGTGCGGTCTCGCTAAGATGACTCGAAATCGTTTTATATATGAGGTGCGAACTTTTCATTTTCTAGGAGGTTTAAGGACGGGTTCTCGCTGAAAATTTTACTCGGATAAATACTGTGCTCGTATCTCGTGGTAAAATCTAAACCAAAAGTATTGGAAAAATCTATTTCGCATATTGGTTCATCATAGTTTGTTACCTACTTCTTATGTCCCAATATTATAAAATTATACCAGGGAACAACAATTATATCACTCAAATTTGTCTAATTGTCTAATTTAGAATGAAAATGTAATTAATGTTTAGAACATTTAATGAAAGCTTATAACCAAGGATGGTACTAAAGATGAGCAATTTGGTCCGTCGGTCTGCCTGACCGCGAATATAACTCCTCCGTCACTGTACCAGGTAGAATAGCGAATGAGGTGTCGAATGAAAGCCTATAATCCAAGGATGGTACTAAAGCTGATAAATTTGACCAAGGCTGTCTGTCCATCTGTCCGTCCGACCGCGAATGTAACTACTCCGTCATTATGCCAGGTAGAATGACAAATGAGGTGTCGAATGAATGGTTATAATCCAACGATGGTACTAAAGATAAGCAATTTGGTCCGTCGGTCTGCCTGACCGCGAATATAACTCCTCCGTCACTGTACCAGGTAGAATGACAAATAAGGTTTCGAATGAAAGCTTATAACCGAGGATGGTACTAAAGATGAAAAATTTGACCAAGGCTGTCGGTCCATTTGTCCGTCCGACCGCGAATGTAACTTCTCCGTCATTATGCCAGGGAAAATGACAAATGAGGTTTCAAATGAACGATTATAATCCAACGATGGTACTAAAGTTGAGCAATTTGGTCCGTCGGTCTGCCTGACCGCGAATATAACTCCTCCGTCACTGTACCAGGTAGAATGACCAATAAGGTGTCGAATGAAAGCTTATAACCAAGGATGGTACTAAAGATGAGAAATTTGACCAAGGCTTCCTGTCCATCTGTCCGTCCGACCGCAAATGTAACTTCTCTCCGTCATCATGCCAGGGAAAATGACAAATGAGGTTTCGAATGAACGATTATAATCTAACGATGGTACTAAAGATGAGCAATTTGGTCCGTCGGTCTGCCTGATCGCGAATATAACTCCTCCGTTACTGTACCAGGTAGAATGACAAATGAGGTGTCGAATGAAAGCTTATAATCCAAGGATGGTACTAAAGATGAGCAATTTGACCAAGGCTGTCTGTCCGTCGGTCCGTCCGACCGCGAATATAACTCTTCCGTCACTATACCAGGTTGAATGACAAATGAGGTGTCGAAGGTGAGAAATTTGACCAAGTACTTCCGGTTTTACAAATGGGACCGGAAATACTGTGTTAAAGTCACCGGAATAGTAAAAGTGATATATTATTCGACGAGCCTTCGCAAGGCGAGAACAAATATATACTTCCGGTTTCATGAGTGTCTTTCCGTCTGTCCTCCTACATACAACTCCTCCGTATTAATACAGATATAATGACAAATAATGAGGTTTCGAATAAAAGATTATAACACAAGGATGGTATTAAAGATGAGTAATTTAACATCGGACTTCAGTTTTAGAGTTGCAACCGCAAGTATCTGTTTTAAAGTGACTCAAAGTATGGTATGAATGTAAATGAATATGATCCAAAATTAGTAAAATCGTATATGAATCGACGCAAAGTTACACGAAGAGTTAAAATATCGACTTCCAGTTCTACTTTCGATTACTTTGGATGAAAACCTAGGACTTACGAAGTCCAATTACTTGTTAACACATGCTCTTGTGAACATGAACGGAAAGAAATAAAACGAGTAGCGTTCATCAGCAAATCATCAACGGCTGATAGCAAAACTCTACGAAACTATATATACGTTATAGTCTAAGATCCGAATATAGGTCGACCTGCACCCATCTGCTTTCCGGATGAGACATTTTTTTATTAAATTTCATACATAGACAAAAACGACTTGCATGGCTTGCCTATCAAATTCGTGTCATAGCTATCCTTAAGGTGGGGTGAGCTTAGAGTTTGAAATAAATATTTCAAGCATATTTTTTTGAATTTTTTTTGAACTTATAATAGAATTCTTAAAATCCCATTGACTGATCGGGTCACAAATGAGGAGGTCCTTACAGAAGAATGGGGAAAAACCGAGACCATCAAATCTCAAAAGTTGGAATACTTTGGACACATTATGCGAAATGAATCCAGATATGCCCTCCTACAAGCCATTCTCCAAGGAAAAATATTTGGAAAGCGAGGTCCAGGAAGAAGAAGAACATCCTGGTTAAAGAACCTCAGAACCTGGTTCAACTCAACATATGTGAAGCTTTCCTGCATTGCTGCAGATAAAATAAAGATTGCCATGCCATGGAGATCGCCAACATTCGTCACGGACAGGCACAGCAAGAAGAAGAGGATAGAATTATTTTATTTTTAAATTAAATAAGCATATTCACTATAATCGTTGATTGATATATTGGACGGCCTCTAATATCTCAATCAACGCTATAATTCAATGAATTAAAAAAAAATAAGGAAAAATATTAAAAAATAAGCCAACGCTCAGTGAATCATGTGAAACGAAAAGATCAAAAATATTTTATTAGCTTTATGAGTATTATGAGTTTATCGAGCATAAATCTGTCGAGTTTTTTCAGTTATAACGATTTTTGACTTTTTGGTATTACTCAGAAGTCAAAACAACCAAATTTTTGCTCACGAATGGGTGAAAATCAACATATTTATTATAATAAAAAATAAGCACAAACAAAAAAAATTGTATGTGCAATTTTTGTATGCACGTTAAAAATTCAGTTAAAATTCACATTCTTATTCCAGTCAAAACACAATAATTAACAAGTCGCTGATGTGGCATTTCGATCATCGACCGAGAAACACATTAAATTTTTATTACTGGTGTTGATAACGTGAACGGTATCAAATATCACATCGTGGGCAGCTGTATTGATTTTAAATAATAAAAAATGTGGCAGAGTCTCGAAGAGTTATAACGCCATTGATGATGATGATGACCAAATACTTTTGAAATTACAAAAATGAATAGGTTTTTTTGTATTACAATCAAGATTATCGTTTTCAGGACAAGCAATTATCATCACAAATAGGATGTTTTGAACAGGGTTATTCAAAGCAGAGTGCTGCATGCACGATTTTTGAAAGAACTCACAATTGGAATTCGATATTTGGTAATCGAAATTACAATTCATGCTTAAATTTAATTGCTAATCACTATTTTCGTACCAAAAACCGGTTTAATGGCGATTGCTATAATAGCCCTATCTATACCTATAGCCCATCTGCACACTAATGGAACGCAGATTCAGATAGAGCGCGTTAAACAGTCTTGCTACCTGGGAACTATTATAAATATTGAGCAGTAGAGCAAAAAAGTTGAAAATGGTGGAGGTATTTAGCATCAACGGTTCTCCTTTAAAATCAATATGACGGCTAACCCTTCAGCGGAATTCAGTCGCAATTTTAAATTTACACCACTATTGACCTCCCCTAAATGTTAGAATTATAAAATTTGGGGCAGCTCGGAAACAAGATTCAATTCAATATTTATGCTCCCCCACCCATTTTTAATATATTCCCGCTAACTCGGAAAATATCAACCGCACGAAAAAAATTGTCAAAAAGAAATAATTGTA
Organism: Diabrotica virgifera virgifera; assembly: GCF_917563875.1. Taxonomy (NCBI): domain Eukaryota; kingdom Metazoa; phylum Arthropoda; class Insecta; order Coleoptera; family Chrysomelidae; genus Diabrotica; species Diabrotica virgifera. Next base: position 104,064,229 of record NC_065448.1, on the reverse strand, counting down.
GGAAATCATATTTGAAACAATTTTAAATATTCGTAAAAAAAAAATGAAAGAGATCAAAATTCAAAATTATGTAAAAGTTAATTCTATCTACTAAGTTCTATTTTTGTATTATAGGTACCTACATTTTTGTCGTAAAACTCATAATTAACGAGACAATTCAATAGTTATGCTCTAACTCTAACCTCTAACTGTCACTATTTCCCCCCCATAACTTGGAAAATATCGACATCATAAAATAGTTATTTTCCTAACTAGTGCGGAAAGTGATAATTTCACGCACGAGACTGCCGTTGACCCGAACGACGCGATAGCGGGCGAGGAACACACTTTCCGCACGAGTTAGGAATAATATTTATTCTAGGGCCGTACGTTTGGAAAAAGCCACAAAAAATAGAGTTATATCGATTTTTATTTAGAAGTGAAAATACACAAATCAATTATTTGACAAGGTTGTCAAAAACAAACTTTCAATATTAGTTTATTGCATGTATTATAATATATTATAATGCAATATTACAAGGTATTTTACTTTCCCGCACGTCGTGCGTGAAAGTGCAACTTTCGGAAACGAAATGCGTGAGTGAATCTTTAGTACCATGGTTGGATTATAACCGTTCACTATACACTCGTCACCTCATCTGTCATTCTGCCTGGCATAATGACGGAGTAGTTACATTCGCGGTCGGACGGACCGATGGACAGACAGCCTTGGTCTAATTTCTCATCTTTAGTACCATCCTTGGATTATAAGCTTTCATTTGACACCTCATTTGTCATTCTACCTGGTACAGTGACGGAGGAGTTATATTCGCGGTCAGGCACACCGACGGATCAAATTTCTCATCTTTAGTACCATCGTTGGATTATAACCATTCATTCGACACCTCATTTGTCATTCTACCTGGCATATTGACGGAGTAGTTACATTCGCGGTCGGACGGACCGATGGACAGACAGCCTTGGTCAAATTTCTCAACCTTAGTACCATCCTTGGTTATAAGCTTTCATTCGACACCTTATTTGTCATTCGACCTGGTACAGTGACGGAAGACTTATATTCGCGGTCAGGCAGACCAACGGACCAAATTGCTCATCTTTAGTACCATCGTTGGAATATAACCGTTCATTCGACACCCCATTTGTCAATCTACCTGGCATAATGACGGAGTAGTTACATTCGCGGTCGGACGGACCGATGGACAGACATCCTTGGTCTAATTTCTCATCTTTAGTACCATCTTTGGATTATAAGCTTTCATTCGACACCTCATTTGTCATTCTACCTGGTACAGTGATGGAGGAGTTATATTCGTGGTCAAGCAGACCGACGGACCAAATTGCTCATCTGTAGTACCATTGTTGGATTATAACCGTTCATTCGACCCCTCATTCTACCTGGCATAATGACGGAGTAGTTATATGCGCGGTCGGACGTACCGACGGACAGACAGTCTAAATTTCTCATCTTTAGTACCATCCTTGGATTATAAGCATTCATTTGACAACTTTATTGGGCAAAAATATTTCTTGGGAATTTTTTGTCCGGGATTTTTTGCGGGGATATTTTGTCAAAAAAAAATTGTGGGGATTATCTGTCCGGGATTTTTTGTGGGGATTATTTGTCCGGGGATTATTTGTGGGGATTATTTGTGAGGATTATTTGTGGGGATTTTTTGTCCGGGGATAATTTGTGGGGATTTTTTGTCCGGGATTATTTGTCCGGGGATTATTTGTCCGGACCCCTGATAAACTCATATTTGTCAAGTACCGAAATTTCCTAAGGAAAGTTTCAAACGGGCCATTACGCTCCTGAATTTTTTATGTTTATTTAATTTTTTTCGTAGCGCCATCTTATACATAATTGCTACATTAACAGAGCTTAGATTCTTACAGATTCCTATACTTTTTGTGTATTATATGTACAAGATTTACGTTTCACATGCCAATTTCTATTAATTCCAGAAATTTATTTTAAAAGTACACCACGCAAAAAGTACTTTATTAATTCACATTTTTTTAACGTTACATCCTTCCGTTACATGTAGGCTAGAGCTAAACGGACTTTTATCATGAAATTCATTTAAATACTTGAGTAATTTAGATATAAACGCTCTTATATTTATTGAGAAAAAAGCAAAACTTTCACATTTTTTTATAAACAATACACAACAGGTAGGGTAGCAAAAATATGGCTGTAATTAGCGAGATATATTGTTAGTAGGTTAAGCATTTTTCGGTATACATATATGCTCTAGATTATGAGTGGTGTACTTTATAAAGGTGATGGGATCGCCTATACTTGTAACATTACCAATGGCCGGCCTTAATGAGAAAGCGCTACAATGTGATATTTGTTGTCTTTCTCTCATTGTGGCGCCAATTTTAAAGTAAAAATACCACGGTTTTGCTGGTAAATAGATCGCGATACCGAGATTTCGATTATCCATGTTCGGAGAAAAAAATGCAATTTTCGAAATGTCACAATGTCGTCGCAAATGGACGATATATAGTTTTATATTGTAAAATATTTGGAAAAAATGTTAATTTTTTCATTTACTGTCCGCATTTACATATCATTTACTGTCCACGTACATTGTTAAGAGTGTCCGTCGAAGGGAGTTAAACGGTACAGGTTCATATATGACCGAATAATTTTTGTTTTAAAAATCGCCCGTATAGAGGAGGTGTCCGGCGAAGAGAGGTGTCCGTTAAGAGAGAGTTTACTGTATATATTATTGACGTATTTTTTATTATCTCACAGCTGACAGCGATTCCTTAGTCATAGTTCCTTCTCGTCAACTTTTTTGACGGGAGTAGAATAAACTTAGGACTGTAAAACTATAAAATGCGTTTAAAAAATTTCATACTCCGATTAGACAAGGCGGAAACGGCGGGTTCGTTGGGAAAAATATTCCCATGAGATATTTTTACATAATCACATTCGTGAAACATCCCAGAATAAGATTCAAGAAGTCGCCCACAAGAAAAGTGGGCCAATTTTTTTTTAACATTTTTTTTTAATCAAATTGAAAAAATCAATATTTTGGCCCGGACTAATTTTTTTTTAGTTTTTTTGGACCATTCTGGACAAAAAAGGTCTCATAATTTTTCTCTAAAGTTGATCTTTTTCGAGTTATAAGCAAGTTAAAATTTGAAAAACGCGAAAATGGCCATTTTTAAGGCTTAATAACTCGGTCAAAAATTATTATTTTGAAAGTCAGAAAGTGACTAAATCAAAGTTTAAAGTCGCCGTTACATGATGCTGAAGTAATCTGTGTCATTAATTTACTACTAAGCTGTTATTTTTAATTAATAACAATGAGTGGTTGTATCGTATTGACCCTGCTGTAAATGTGAGTGCGAGTAAGATGCACAATTGGACTGCTGGAATAGCTTTTCTCTCTCACTCAGCATTTACAGCCCCGCACACGTGCATGGCGCTTATTATTATTACTTAAAAATAACAGCTTAGTAATGAAATAATGACAAAAATTTCTTCAGGATCTTGTAGGGGAGGCTTTAAACTTTGATTTAGTCACTTTCTGACTTTCATAATAATAACTTTTAATCGAGTAATTAAGCCTTGAAAATCGCCATTTTTCGTTTTTTTCAATTTTAAATTGCTTATAAGTCGAAAACGATCAACTTTAGAGAAAAATTATAAGAGACCTTTTTTGTCCAGAATGGTCCAAAAAATTAAATAAAAAATTGTTCGGGCCAAAAATATTGATTCTTGCAATTTGATTAAAAAAAAATTGTTAAAAAAAATTGGCCCACTTTTCACTTGGGCGACTTCTTGAACCTTATTCTGGGATGTCTCACTAATGTGATTATGCAAAAAAATCTCATGGGAATATTTTTCCCTTCGAACCCGCCGTTTTCGCCTTGTCTAGATTAAGTTTTAATAATTTTTTTTTATTTAACCTCCCAATTTATTTACAATCTGTTAAACAAGTTACAATGAGTAAATGTTGTGAACACTAGTGTAGGTGACTTGGAGAAAATGATTCATTAATCATTTTCTTTACAAATATTTTACATAGATATAAAATTGTTTGTCTCTGGGAATTACGGCACATATAACTAAAATCGCGATGGTAAATCACTAGGTGTATTAATTTCGTCTAAGTCTTCGTCTGACTGGTTGTCTTATCAGGTTTCTGGCTAGTACATTTGGATGTTGTGTCAGTCTATCGTCGTATTTCTGTTCTAAGTTCGAGGGGATCATTGTTTAAATAATTAAAAATTGGTAATTTTTGCACAAAATTTACTTTTTTAACTACTACAGCAATTCTTGTTTATATTAAGGATTTTACAATTTTTTCCTCCAAAGATGAAGACACAGCCTTTTACATGAGACTTACTAAATTAAATTTGACTCTTAATTTATTTAAATAATTGTAAATAAAATTTAAAAAACAAACTTCCAAAAAATATTATTTGCAATATAAATAAGCACTATAAAATATTTTGTTTTGCACAAAAAGTTGCGCTACGATATCACTATAAATTGTCAAAAAAATTGGTTGATAAATATTGAGTAGTTTATGAGATATTTAATTTGTTTATAAAAAAATTACCATTTTTTCAATTGCAAAAACGCGGTTGTTGCCGATAGAGTATACAAGTTTTTAAGGTCTCATTTTTTTTGCTTTTATGTATATTTTCAATAAGTGTATTGACAAAATTTTAATTAAACTTCCCTTCAAAATAGCGTTTGAAAATTGGTGTAATTCGTTTAGAATTTGTTTTTTTAATAACATCACCGGGATTAAAAATTTTGAAGTTATTTCTCGATACTCGTGTTCCTGGTAGTTTTTGACACATTTACAAAAGAAAAAATTTTCTAGATCCTTTTTTTCCAAGCTTTTCTACATAGCTTTTCCAAGTTTAAAAATACATAAATTGTTTATTTATCAATATTAACATTTAAGTGCGTGAGTACATCTATCAACCCTACTACTTAACAATGTCATTTATATATAGAGTTAAATTTTAGAATATTTTAAAAAATAATGTTTTTCGTAGCGACCTTAACTGAAAACTTTTTACATAAAGAGTGGTGTAGTAATACTTTGCAATACCTTCGTTAATACTGGACCAATTTCAATGTTTTCTTTTTTAGTTTATGGTAGCTTATAAAAATAGTAACTGACACAGTAAATGACACCTTTAACAATAAAAATATTCGTCAACTTGTTATAAACAATTTTTTTTTCAATTTTTTTTCTCTAGATGTGGTAAATAAAAATTGAGACAAAAGAATTTGAATTAGCATTAAAAATTTGTAGACTAAGACTGTTTTCTGTGTACAATATTAAAATATATACAGTGTAAGCCAAAGAAAAAATCCACCTTAATATTTGGCAGTATTTATTAGATTTTAAGGAAATGACGAAATAGGTCGATTTTTGATCTAATGGGGACACATTTTTACGGTACATACATCTGTCATTTGTCAACCCTCTCCTTTTCAAATCTCCTACCCCTTATTTTTAAATAGGGAATAGGGATCGTGTGCTAGCTCATTTGAAAGGTTATTCAATTCTCTATTCAGTAATATTAACATTGACACAATTATTTATACAGGGTGTCCAAGAAAAATTATTTTGTATTAAATTAATTGACACAAAAAGAAGAATGTATGTAATTTATTTAACTCAAAATACATTCTACTACTGACAGAAAACAGAAAAAAATGTTGAAAACATTGAAATTGGCCCATTATTAACGGAGATATTGGAAACTAGTCAATTTTCAGACAAAAAGTTTTCATTTAAAGTGCCACGAAAATCATCATTTTTCAAAATATTCTAGAATTTTTATTATGTGTATAAATAACATTGTTAAGTAGTAAGGATAATAGATGTACTCACGTACTTTTAAATGTCAATATTGATAAATAAGCAAATTATGAATTTTTAAACGGGGAAAAGCTATCTCGGCCAAAAGCGCTTCTAGAAAATTTTCATGCTTTTCTGAATATGTCAAAAATTACCAAGAATACGAATGTCGAAAAATAATTTCAAAATTTTTAATCCCGGCGATGTTATTAAAAAAATAAATTTTAAACAAATTACACCAATTTTCAAACGCCATTTTGGAGGGGTGTTTAATTGAAATTTTGATTTGTCAATATATTTATCGAAAATATACATAAAATCAAAACAAATGAGGCTTTAAAAGCTTGAATACTCTATCGGCAACAGTCGCGTTTTTACAATTGAAAAAATGGTAATTTTTTAAAAACAAATTAAATATCTCATAAACTACTCAATATTTATCAACCAATTTTTTTGTCGATTTATAGTAATATCATAGCGCAACTTTTTGTGTAAAATAAAATACTGTATAGTGCTTATTTATATTGCAAATAATATTTTTTGGAAAGATGTTTATCAATTTTGATTTACAATTATTTAAATAATTTAAGGGTCAAAATTAATTCAGTAAGTCTCATATAAAAGACTGTTTCATCATATTTGCAGAAATAAATTGTAAAATCCTTAATAAAAACACGAATTACCGCAGTAGCTAAAAAAATAAATTTTGTGCAAAAATTACCTATTTTGAATTATTTAAACAATGATCCCTTCATATGAATCATATACTTTCTTGAAAATATCTTTTGCTTGGACCTAAACTTTGATAAAAAAATTATTTCAACCTGTACGGAATTACATTTTGATTTACATGTATTGTAATTTTATTTGATCGGTCTATACGTACTTTAAACCTTTGATCAAAACTCTAAAGATCGCTTTGTAAACAGAAGGCGCTGAGGTAGGAAATGAATCCTTAACTACTGACGTGGATGTTTCAGGACGTAGACTCTAACATGAGATATATCATACCGTTGCCTATTCTCCTTTGTTTTCAATATTAATTTGTCTTTTATTTTATTTGTTTTTAGTATCAACTACGGAATGATTTTTCACACTGCTTTAGAATAAAATACTGCTCCAAATAAAATGAACTTAATTTTTTTCAAGAAAATTATTAACGCATGCATAATACTAAAAAATGGCGGAGGTTCGTACAAATTTTTTTATAAACTGAATTACAAAAAACATTTAGTGTTGGTAACTAAAAAATAGTAAAATAATGTTGATAGTAGTTAAAAGTAGAACAACTGGATGAACTTGCTGCCATATTCATATCGAAAGAACACACTCGACTGCTTTTGACAATAGAAATGTACACACTGATATGCGGTACGTGGTACCGCAAGAAAACTCTACCGTAGCTCAAAGATTAAATCATACTAAAATTGCAGCAGTTGAGAGCAGGTACAATTACACACCACTTGAAGGTACACAGAGGGTGTTCTAGGAATTTTTTATAAAACACGTTGTACAACAAAATATAATATTTTAGGTGCGGTGTGGCATACCGCATGTCAGTGGTTAAGAGTTGACTAATCTTACACAGGTCTTTATAAATACCCGTTTTTCCCATTCATTCATTTATTATAATGGAATAATGGTGTACCTACAAAACATATAAGTATTTTCAGTTAATTATTAATAATAATATACGTTTATTCAAATCAATAGTTATTACAATAATTTACAATTTCAGTTTACTTACACTAAAATAAACGTAAAGAAAAGTCTTAAAAGCATAAACATGCTTGTTGACTTAATCTGTCTAATATTTACAGATTTATGTTTATTGTTTTTTTTACAAATCATTATTTTATTTTTACAGTTTCTAATCTAATTTCTATGTTTTTTTTATCTAGTATAATTTAAATTTATTAAATTGTTACACAACTCCCTTTTTTCTTTTACCCAAGCAGTAACTAATTTTTTATACCAATAAAAATTTTTAACATTTTTAAAATTTATGGGCAATTGGTTGTATATTCTTGGAGCAAAATATTTAATTGACCGTTGCGTGATTGTTTTTAAAGTGTGAAGGTATTCGACATTCAATTTTCTTCTTGTTTCATAATTTTTGACACTTTTACTTTAAGAGGAATTTTATCTTTATGAATATTTTTAAGTAGCTCTAAGGGCCAATTTCTCATATCGAGTTCAACTCCCGTTTAACCTGAACTTCTAGTAAACGTCAGTTTAAAGTCAAAATCGTCTTTCTCAATTCCCGTTCAACCGATGGCAGTTTAAACTTGAACGATGCTTGAACGGTGGAATTCGGCCGTTCAAAGATTTCAGAACTCAGTTCAGATGATTTCATGGACTACGCATGGGTTGTATTAACACGAAACGCTGTCATAATATAAATATATCCTATTTTATTATATTAAGCCTAACGATAAACGATAACATTATTTATGTTTTTATAATATTTATTTATAATTATTAAAATGACTATTTGATTATAAATACTTAAATTTAACTTTATTCAAAAACAGCATAAAAAAGGTAGTTCAAAATGGCGACAGGTTTTTACCTTTTGCCATCTATTGGCATTTCTCGAAAGCTGTAGAACGAGCACTGACATGAACGCGCAATGAGAAATGCATTCCAAACAGAACCGGAGATCACCCGTGAACCCGGTTCAACTGAACCATAGATTAACGCAGATATGAGAAACCGACCCTAAGCAGTACAATTGCCGAACATCAAGAACCTGAGTTTCATGAAAAAGTTGGTCTGAGGGATATGTTTTTCGTTTTTCATATATTAGTTTAAGAAACCATTTCTGAGTATTTCGAAGGGTCACCAGATGGCAATCAGCTACTCCACCCCATCCTAAAAGCCCATATACAAGATGAAATTGTACTAGAGACAGGTAAAGCATTTTAAGCTGTTCAACATCCAAAAACTCTTTTTAATAGCGGAATTTTGGTAGAGGTCCTTGTATTTTTCTTATAATATTTTTTATTTGTAAGTCCTATTTAAGGTGCCTGTCAATTATGACTCCTAAATATTTTATGTACTCTGCTTTAAATATTTGTTGTTTTTTATTTATTTTTAACGAATTAAAAGTTGGCAGAGAATCTTTATATATTGCAAAAGGTATATGTTTAGTTATTTCATAATTTAGTGTGAGTTTGTTTTTTGGCCACCATATTTTTATAATTTTGAAGTCTTGTTCTGCTATAATTCTAAGATCTTCCCATTTATCGGCCTTATAAAAAATTGTAGTGTCATCAGAAAAACTAATGATGTTTCCAACAGTTTATAGTTTGAGCATCACAAACGAAAAGCTTAATAATAAGGAAACGCTAATATAACATTTCGTATAAATGTTGACACTAGCTAAATAACATAACTCTTAAATGTTGACAATAACCTAGACAATACATTAAAGGAATAAAAAATAATCCTTTAGCTGTTTTATTTTTTTTTGCATAACAATGGCGCATCATTAGAAAAACATCAAGAAAGATGTTAAGTTAAACGAACAATTTAAACATAAATTTTATTGTGAGCCGTCTCAGTGGCTTACTATTTTTTTCGTTAAAATACTTCAGAACTTCACCCGTATGCGCGCCAATGATGATGCGAATCACCAATGCGTCAGAAAATGAGCAATAAGTACCTCTTAAAGCCCTCCAAACTTCCATTTGAATATATCAACCCATTTTAAAGCAATAAATAAATAGTTATCAGTTTGTCAGAAAAATTTTAACACCCCGTATCTCAGAAACGCATCATTTAACGACATTTTTTATGTTTGTACAACAGACTGTCAGTATTTTTTCATGCTGAATTGCCCCGTATAGCTTGTAACACCTATTTACTAACACCCTGTATATGTCTAGGTATAAATGTATATAAAAACATGTAACCACAAATTACATTATTTTTTCAAATAATTAATGATAATACAGGATGTCTGCGTAACTTTGCACCATATGGGAAACTTTTTTAATATCAATTTTACGAAAAAAAGTCATTCTTTATAAAGTGCTCTGCATAGTCTAAAACCTAAGGTGCAATCATCAGATATCAAATTTTGTCAACAGTATACGAGGTATGTCAAAAAATATTAATTTCGCTCAAGAGCAAACTACCTTTATATTTCAAAATATCAAAAAAATTTTTTATGAAAAGTTATTTGTAATTAAAAACCATATTTAAATATGCATTAACAGCCATCTACGAGAAAAAAAAATTCTGAGATTTTCCTAAATTACTGATTCCGAACATCATTTTTATTTATTAGACCTGTAATAACTATTTTATTAATAATTTTAGGAAAAAAGGTAATTTTCATAAAAATCTGTGCATGGTCTAAACCTCAAGATGCAACCATCAGTTATCCAAGTTTGTTAATTTTATACGAGGTGTATCAAATAATATGAATTTAGAAAGAATTCTTTCTATATTCTTTCTAAATTCATATTATTTAACACACCTCGTATAAAATTAACAAACTAGGAAAACTGATGGTTTTATCTTGAGGTTTAGACCATGCACAGATTTTTATGAAGAATAAGTTTTTTTCCCAAAATTATTAATAAAAGAGTTATTACATGTCTAATAAATAAAAATGATGTTCGGAATCGGTAATTTAGGAAAATCTCAGAAATTTTTTTTTCACGTAGAAAGCTGTTATTGCATTATTTGAATATGGTTTTTAATTACAAATAACTTTTCATAATAAAATACTTTGATATTTTGAAATATAAAGGTAGTTTGCTCTTGAGCGAAATTAATATTTTTTGACATACCTCGTATACTGTTGACAAAATTTGATATCTGATGATTGCATCTTAGGTTTTAGACTATGCAGAGCACTTTATAAGGAATGACTTTTTTTCGTAAAATTGATATTAAAAAAGTTTCCCATATGGTGCAAAGTTACGCAGACACCCTGTATAATACTTTCAAAGTATATATGTAAAACAATACATCAAAATCTAAATTTGTGTTTACCGATTAAAATAACTAAATTATTAACTAAAATTCAACTACTGCGTTTTTTTAGTGACATTCCAAGCAACACAATATACCATAATACCTACTATTTCTTGTACCTCTCTGTTTTGAAGTGTTTTTATCCCAAATTATTCATTTTGTTTCCGTCAGAACATTTTTAAAAACCCTCAGTTGAATCGGTCAAGCAACGTGTGTATACGTCGCGCCGTTTAGTATTTTTATTTTACGGAAAACTGAGAAAATGTGAAAAGTTTTGAAACATCTATCATCGCGGTAGTTATAGTGATTAATTGGATATGATTTTATCGGTTGGAATGTTGCAATATCGAATGATCGAAGACATTAAATAATTTGTTGTGAGTAATAACCAATATGGAAGATACGCCACCAAACTTTGGTAAGTTAACTAATTACTAATTAAATGTACTTAGGTATTCATTATTCTTTTTTATAAATGATAATAGTTGGTACATATAAGTTCAGCTTGATAAAATTTGATTTACCAAAGAGATCTTGAAATGTGTTTTTAACAGGTTTTGAAGGAGGTAGCTTTTCTATACATAATTTTTAGAAATGGCTATGAGATATCTTATAATATATCATATAGAATTGATTGGTTGATCTTTCGTTCGCTAAACACTGATTATTTAGTTATGAATGCAGTTAACAGGTTGTAATTTGCTAATATTTAGACCCACAAGTAAGAAAACCTATTCTAATCCTTAGCGTGCATGAAAAAAATTTTTCTATTCTTAGAAACAACAATTATCCAAATTCATTTTTTTACTGGCGTGAGATATTTCACATATTATTATTAATGTTAATATTTATTACAACCATTAAACAAAAAATGAATAGAAAATATAGAAATTTCTATGAAACTAATAAAACACAAGATATTTTCAATATTATACGAAATGATTTGTGAGACAAAATATAAAGAATCTTAATTTTATTCATGATCTTAACTTTATTATATACGTGATTATACAAGGTGTCCAGAAACTCTCCTGATAAATGAAAACCAGAGATTCCTTAGATAATTTTAAGACAATTTAACTCAATCCACCTAATGCCCGAAAATGCTTCCTAAGGGAGTTAGAGCGCTTTGAAAGTGGCGTCGTGTAAGTACACTTATTTATCTGAGAGAAATAAATCGATTGCATCAATAATTGCGAATTTCTAGTAATGGGCATAAGCGTCCGTTTTTTTGGTAGGGCAATGGTTATTTATTTATATCGCATAACTTTTTTGTCCTTAACTTTTTAGCATTTTTGACAATGGATTATTAAATTGTGAGGTATACTACTAAAAGGTACTCTTGCTTTAAATCTACAGGATACACCGTTTTCTAGAAAAACTGATTTAAAATTTGTCGTTTATTGAACTTGAATAAATTTAAAAAAATGCATTTAGAAAAACGAAAATTGGTAGGTACGTTTATTATCTTCCAGAATTAAAACAATTTCATTTTACCGGTCAAACGCGTCCATTTTGGGTAGATCCACGGTTATTTTATGGCATAACATTTTTGTCTTTAATTTTTAGATATTTTTGACACATTACTAAATTATGAGGTATTCCAGTACTAAAAGTTATTCTTGCATTAAGTCGGTAAAATACACCGTTTTTTATATTTCTTTTTAAGAAAATGAAATTTTTTATGCAGAATATTTATTATTTAATATACATTGTGGGGCATTAGTGCGAGAAAGTCCAAGTACACATATGTCATAAGAGACACGAAAAAAAGTTATTCAGGTAAAAGTTGGGGCACAGGTAGGACCGTAATTTAAAAGTATTTTTAAATATACAGGGCTGTGTTGACAGGTTGACACAAACGTAGGTTTATTTAAATCATATAATCTTTTTCTCATAGGCATCTTTCAGCGCGTCACAGTTTTTCGATTTCTTTCTAACGCATTAAATTGTATATGACAGAAAAATGGCACGTCCGTGATTACAGACATTTATAACATTTATTCTAGCTGTCCATAGGTGGCGCTATAATCGAAAAAAAGTTATTTACGAATTATATAATATATCTTCGAATATAATCTGTACAATTTATAGGACTATACAATACAAATCAAAGAAAATACTATTTTATAAATGCAATAAACACAATTGATTTTTTTTATGCTAAATAGCAAATACAATGTGACAACTGTCAGATTTAACTAAACTGTCATGTCAGAATAAATGTTATAATAGTATATTATGCAACGAGCATTTAATGATGGTCATTATGAAGCGAGTATGAGGGTTACGAAACGAGCCGTATGCGGCGAGTTTCGTATAGACTACGAGCTTTATAATGATAATTAAATGCAGGTTGTATACACTATTTTTTCTATGATCATTGACAACAAAAAATATATTCAAATTAATTAATTTTGTAACACAAATAAATTCAGTAGTTTGTCAGTTTGACGGTTTGTTTACATATTGAGAACTGTCAAAGCGCATGTATTTGACTCGCCATTGGTCACTGCGCGTGTACCATCTTTATCGCGAATGCCATATCGCGATTCTATTGGTTAAAAATCTGTATCTTAATGAAAATCCGTATCATAATGAAGTTCATTATACCTTTTTTTCTATCATTTGTGACGCACTGAAAAATGCCTATGGACCATAAGGACCATACCTATATTTTTACATTTTTGGATTCTTCTCGATGGCTTCATTCATAGAATAAACAGTTTTGTAATATTATACGACGAAGTTTAAAAGATAATTACGTTTTTTTGTTAATCTCGTAGCAATATTAACATCCTGTAGAATTGTAGTGATTTGATATCAAACTTTCTGTTTCTGTCCAAATGATTTTCAATATAGTCTACTATTGTTAAATATTATTAGTATGGAGAAATGTTTATATTAGTTTTAGTATGCAGGGTTGGTCGAAACTCGAAATGGGTATTTTCTGAGTTTTCTTGAAAGAAACACCGTATCTTTTAGTATTGTAATGAAATTATATTTTATGGTATGATATATGGTATATAATATGGTATTTTATGGTATGGTATATTTTACGGTAAAAAGTATTTTCATACTTTTTTATGTCTTAAGCGTTCCATATACTTAAGTGCTTTAATTTGTGAGTTATTCGTGATTCTTGGTGCGTAAGACTTGTTGGTGTGTAATATATTAATAAAAACACAATATTCTACCTACACTACAATCATACTAAAGATGCACTAGAAACAAACAAACCATGACACGTTGAATGTTACGAGGAGCACTTCCAAATCATGATTTACAATGTATATACATTGTACATTCCAAGGCATTATTTACAAAGTTTTACATTGTAAATCATGATTTAGAAGTGTTCAGGATAACATCAGGAAAAAGTCTACTATGCAAAAATGGGTGGAAATGTACGTAAGAGTGGATATAATGCATCCAAAAGTGCATAGGCATGTCAAAATAAGTAAATTGAAGGCCAGGTTTTGTTTTTTGCCAGTTTTGTGTCAGACTACCAAGAATTGCGCTAGAAGGAAAACTAGCTGGCAAGCGTCTATCGGGGAGACCACCAAAAATATGGAGAGATTACTCGGAGGTTTTTGGGATTTTTGAATATGAATGCGTCATCAGAACCAGCCCCCGAAGAGCCTGGTGCTCAGGGTCACTGCTGAGGCACGTCATCTTTTGGAGTTTCGACGGTTTTCGGCACTAAATTGCTACAAACAGATACCTTGGCGAATTTTGGGGTTGCTGAATACGAATACGATGTCAGACGTGACCCTCGGCTCACCTAGTACACAAGGTGACTGATATGCACTCCATTCTCTGGAATTTCGCGTCTTTTCGATAATCAAGTTTCTCAAATTACGGATACTCAACATCATTTTATTAAAATTATGATAACCATTTTATTAGAAATTTTGCGAAACAAAGTTATCCTTCCTAAAATGCTCTACCTGGTCTGAAATCTAAGAAGCAACCATCACATATCAATTTTTTTCAATTTTATATTAGGTATGTTAAAAAATATAAATTTCGCTTAGAAGTTAAGTACATTTTTTATAGTGCATAATATTCCAATGAAGAGGATGTAATTAAATATTGAAACATAGTTTTCAATTCCAAACAACTTTTCTTAATAACAATTTTCGATATTGTGAAATATAATGGTATTTTACCCTTAAGTGAAATTCATATTTTTTAACATAACTCATATAAATTTAATAACACTTGATATCTGCTGGGTGCATCTTAGATGCTATACGATGCAGAGCATTTTATAGAAGTAACTTTTTTTCGTAAAATTGATAATAAAGGAGTTTACAATGGGTTTCAAGTTACGCGGAAATACTCTTTAAGGCAGGCCGCACATCAAAGAAACATGAAACGTAAATTACGTTTCATGGAAATAAACCACTGCTAAACAAATATATGTCCGGCCATTTATGAAACTCTCCGAAAATAAAAATGTGTCATGAGCATAAATCACACTAGTTTCATTGGTAGGCGGACTTTGAGATTTGTTTAGCAATGTTTTCTTTTCATGAAACATGTTTTTCGTTTCATGTTTCATGATTTTCGTTTCATGTTTCTTTGGTGTGCGGCTTGGCTTAGAGCTCAAAAATTTTTGTTGAATATTTATTATTATATTGTTAGTTTTGTTATCAAATTTAATTTATGTAAGTTCAGAAAAAAGTTTTGATGACTTTGTATAAACATTTTTTTAACCGATAATTCTCGGTTTTTGTATTACATTTTTTCATCATACATAATTTCCTCAAAAATAAGTTGTTTATTTCATCTTTAAAGAAAAATAATTAAGTTCATTTTAAAGAATACATCTTAAGATTTATAATAAATCTATAAAATAGTTGTAATCGATCCGTTTAAACTTGAGTGACATCCTCTTAAATATTTGTGGAAAACTACAAAATCTTCAAGAATAACATTTTTTGAGACGTGCGTCGCGTCGTATCATTTGAATTAAAATTCTGAGATTTTTTTGAATGAAACATCGTTTAGCAAGATGTTTGAAACGTAAAGGCGGGTATACATATGCGCTCTGCTCGGTGTGCGAGCCGCTCGCGCGCAGCATATTTGTTAGATTAGTACGTGTTTTCAAGTGGCACACAAACGGCTCGCACACGGCGCACCACGATCTAACTTCTGTCGGCTTTTCAACAAATGCTTTGATGGTTCACAATACGTATTTGGACGGGTTTGCGAGTGGTTTTTTGGTTTTGGGGCGCCTGAGTTGAATATTTGTTAGTAATGGAGTGTTAGGAAGGAAATATCAAACTTATTGATGTTTACCATGAAAAGTGAAAATGAGATGATGACATTGAATATATTTAAACATGTTAGCTTGCAACCCTCAACTTGTAACCAACTTGCAACCATCTTGCAACCAATTTGCAACCAACTTGCAACCAATTTGCAACCAACTTGCAACCAATTTGCAACCAACTTGCAACCAATTTTCAACCAACTTGCAACCAATTTGCAACCAACTTGCAACCAATTTGCAACGAACTTGCAACCAACTTCCAACTCAACTTGCAAGCAATCGGAATGAAACCAAACACTTCTCGATGAGAATAGGAGAAGCTACTCCCAACGTCGGCCGATATAGGATCTGATCTGATCGGAGAAGAACGGATCCAATGTAGGCACCCACATTTAATACTAATTATCTACAATTACTAAATGTTCGTAAGTTTCCTCTGGATCGCGGAAGGTTCGTCAAAATGAAAAATTTTAACGAACATTAACCGCGCCACGAACGCGCGGCGCTCACACGGCGCGGAGTTCGCGGCGCGGATATGTATTTCCGCCTTAAGATGTGCCCGTTTTTATAGTTTTATAGGTAAAATTGTATTAGTTACACATTTTTAAATCATTTTTAAACAAAATTTATGTAAGTCAAAATTCATTTTCTGCCCACATCATACTTATGCCCATATTTTTTTCTTGTAAACATGTTCTTCTTTCATTTCTAATGCAACTTTTAATTTTATCAATTAGTTAAAAAATTATAATATATTAACCCAAACGCGCGCTGCGTCGAACGTTGCTATACAGTCCACCAATGTTTGTGAGAGGGGTGACTTGAGCGTTATAAATAAAAAAATTATATTATGTAGAAGCTGTAGATTAATTTAGAAAAATCTTTATATACTCGCGAAAAAAATATTTCAATATGCATGTGGAATGAAAATTGTTGTGCTGCCTTCCTTAGCCGTTTTGTAGGAATTGGATTTCTTTTCTGAATGTGATGTTTTGAAGTATCATATAAATGCTATAATCGGATTTAAATCTGATCTGGGCTTTATGCTGGCCAGTATAATTTTTAAATTGAATCTCATGAAGGTAACTTTTTACTATGCTAGCAACAAGAGGACGTGTATTAAAACCAATATGTCATATCCAATATGGCTTTTAAATGGGAAATCATGATCTTCTTAAATGTTTTCAATGTACAATATTATCAGTTGGCATTCGCCTAACCACCTCCACGTGTTCGTTACGTCCTTTCATAGCGCTCCGTAGCACTATGTTGTCACCGCCAAAACTAACGCTCTGTATGAGGTTACAACTAACATACTGTTCGGCAACTCTTCTTTAGACAAAGTTTTGTAAATCTTGCTTCCATATGACGAAAGCTATGCCAGATGTAACTTTATACAGAGTGTTAATTTTGGTGGTGGCGGCATGGTGCTATGGAGTGTATTTCTTGGAAATAAGATACCGAACTTGTGAAGGTGATTGGGTAAATGACAGCTAATATGTACATTAAAAACATTTTAGAACATCATGTTTCATCATTTGCCAGCCATATTGGATAACAAATTCGTGTTATTGCACCATGACACAGGCCTTCATCTGAGTAGAATAGTGAATATTTACCTTGATGAGATTCAATCTCAAAAATTATATTGGCCACCGTATGGCCTATATCCGTCACTTATACAAACTCCTTACAAGAATAGTAACGAATCGCCTTGAGAAAAAACTTGATTTCTACCAGCCAATGGAGCAAGCGGGATTTCGTACCGGATTTGGAACAAATGATCACCTACAGAGCATTAAAACGGTAATAGAAAAGACTATCGAATACAATGGACCACTCGTTTTGTCTTTTGTAGATTTCCATAAAAGCTTTGACACGGTAGAATTTGACAGAATTCTGGAAGCACTACAAGCATGCCGCATTGACTACCGATACACAAGGTTAATTTTACAATACATACAAGAACGCACCTATGCCGGCGAAACTACATAAAAACACGGACCATATCGCAATCGGCAGAGGAGTCCGACAGGGCGATACCTTATCGCCTAAACTGTTTACCGCAATACTAGAATATGCTTGTAAAAAATTTAACTGGGAAGAGCGAGGCCTGAATATTGACGGTAGAAAATTAACAAATTTGAAATTCGCAGACGACATAGTTTTATTCTCTGACAACCTTAAGGAGATATGTACAACGCTACATGAACTTCAGTTAGTGTGTGCCAGTGTAGGTCTTAAAATAAACATCTCCAAAACAAAATTCATGACAAACCTAATACCTAGCGGAAATATCAATATTGGAGACAACGAAGTAGAGCTAGTGGAAAAATACATATACATTGGACACGAAATAAAGATTACAAGAGACAACCAAACATGCGAACTACGAAGAAGAATAAACCTAGCATGGGCAGCCTATGGAAAACTCAAAGACATCTTTAAAAGCGATATACCAATTTCTTTAAAACATAAAATATTTGACCAATGTGTGTTGCCTGTGATGACATATGGTGCCGAAACTTTGACATTAACAGCTACAACTTCTAAAAGGCTGCAAATAGCCCAGAGGAAAATGGAAAGGTCAATGCTGAGTATATCGCTTCGTGACCGAGTTAGAAATAAAGACTTAAGACGAAGAACAGGAGTTACCGATGTCATTTCCCAAATTGCCACCCTGAAATGGAACTGGGCCGGACACGTCGCCCGAATCAGTGATGGGAGATGGACGAAGAGATTACTTGAGTGGAGGCCGAGATTAGACAAAAGAAGTAGAGGAAGACCACCTACTCCTTGGACTGACGATCTCAAGAAAATGTTTAGAAATTGGATGCAAAGTGCTCGAAATAGAGCACAATGGACAAAAATGAGGGAGGCCTATGTCCAGAAGTGGACGCAAAGGTCTGGATGATGATGGCCCATATCAAATTTAAATCCGATTTTACCATTTATATGATACTTTAAAACAGAAAACAGATACTTCAGAAAATAATTCCTATGACACTGTGAGCAGCACAAAAAGTTTTATTTCACACGATAATTTGGTACTAATTTTGTACGTGACTGTGTAAGATTTTTTATGTAAAATGTTCTGAATTTTTCGATGGTCATGTCAGTTTTTTCTAAAATTTATATTTTTGTAGGTATTTGAAAAAACAACTAATTTCGCAGTTCATTTGTTTAATAAGAAGTGAAGCACCCAATTTTGGAGTAGAACTTTTTTATATGTTGTTTATATATTAAACATTTTTTATGCCTGGTGGCACCAACAAATCTTAAGCACCTCTTCTTCTTCTTGTGCCACTTGAATCGGAGATTGGAAATCATCAAGGCTTTGTTTGAGAGTCCAGGCCTCTACACCGTATAATAGCGTCTTAAATACGTAGCCTCTTAGCATTCTTAATCCTAGAGGGATGCTTATATCACTGTTGCAGAAGAATTTTCTTATGTTTATGAAGGTGGCCCTGGCAATGTCGATGCGTCTTTTTATTTCATTGTTTGGTCTCCAGTTTCGTTTATTAAAGTTCTTAAGTATTTGTAACTTGATACTTTTTCAATTTGAATGCCGTTTATACTAATATGTGCTGGTTGTGTCATGTTTTTACTGAAGACCATATACTTGTTTTTTTTTTATATTGATGTTTATGCCATAATTGTTGCAAGCAATATTTATGTTTGTAAGTAATCGTTGTAATTCTTCTACTGTTCTTGCAACTAGTACAGTGTCGTCCGCGTATCGAATATTATTTACAACCTCTCCATTGATTACGAATCCTTTGTTTGCTTGCAAAAAGGCTTCCTCGCAGATGCTTTCACTATAGACATTAAATAGCAGTGGTGACAAAATGCATCCCTGTCTTACTTCTCTGCGTATTTATATTGCTTGTCATGTCTCATTTTCTATTCTGGTGTTAGCTTTCTGATTCCAATATAAATTGAGAATTATTAAGGACTCTGTCAAACGCTTTTTCAAAATCAATAAAACATGCATGTACTTCTTGATTAACGTCTAGGCATCTTTGTGTAAGAACATTCAAGCCGAAAAGAGCTTCTCGAGCACCTAGTCCTTTTCTGAACCCCATCTGTGTATTACTAATATCCGACTCCAACTTTTGATAAACTCGGTTGTGGATGATTTTTAGAAACATCTTTAGTGGATGGCCCATTAAAGATATTGTTCGATGTTCTGAACATTTCTTGCATTGGATTTTTTGGCAATGTAACGAATGTAGGCAACAGCCACTCTTGAGGTACAATACCAGTATTGTATACTGTGTTAAACAAGTGCAATATTATACCTATTTATTCATCATTCAAGAGCTTTAGCAATTCAGTAAGAACCCCATCAGGTTCGTTTGCCTTTCCAGTTTTTGGAATTTCTAAGTGCCATTTCTACTTCACATTTTAGGATTTCAGGTCCCGTTTCGCCATTTACCTGGACAATGTTATTTCTGTTGTCCTCAAACAATTCTCTTATGTATTCAATCCATCTATTAATTTTCTCTGTTAAATCTATAATAATATTTTCGTCTTTGTTCTTAAGCAAACTTATGTGATGTCTTCTTTGGGTTCCTGTAATTTCTTTTACTTTTTTGTGTATATTGAATGTGTCATACTTTACTTCATAGTCTTCCATTTCTACACATTGTTCTTTAATCCATGATTCTTTGGCCTTCTTTATTCTTTGCTTTATGCTTTTATCAACCTCTCTGTATTTTTCTGCATTATTCTTCAATTTACGTCTTTCATCCATTAGTTCTAGTATGTCTGGTGTCATCTACACTTTATGTTTCTTTGCAGATTTGGTTAGGTGTTTCTTTCCCGTAGTTCTTATTATAGTGTTTATATACTTACTTAATTTTTTCATCTATGTTGTCTGTTCTGCTTCAAATCTATGGATATGACTTTCTGCTAGACTGAGGCTGGTGTTTATTTCTTCTCGCACTGTTTGTCGTAGGTGTTCACTTTTAAGCTGGCTTAAGTCTAACGCTGGGATGATGGCTTTTCTCGTTTTCTTTGGTCTAGCTTGTAACACAGATACTACTGGATTATGATCCGAGCCGATATCAGTTTCAGGGTAAGTTTTAGTAGATTTCACGGCAATGCGATATCTTTTGGTCGCCATTATGTAATCTATTTGGTATCTTATTACTTTTTCTTGTGTGTGCAGAGGTGACGTCCACGTATACAGTCGCCTTGGGGGTAATTTAAAGAATATATTAGTTATTAGAGGAAAGTAACCAAATATGGAATAGTGCCCTAATATGGAATTCCATGATTTCTCCGAAAATATAAGTTGAAAGCACACTACCAGACCATCCTCTATTTCAGTCGCTCTCTATTATCGTATTCACACCTCTGTGTTAGATGCGCGAACCATACGTGTCTGACAGGCGCGTTTTGTTTTATCGTCTGGCAGAAAATTTCAAAGATAAATATATTCAACGAGTATTATTGGTTATGCATGAATACAGACTTGTTATGCCATTGTGTATATCAATAGTACCTTTATTTTGATATTTTATGACCTTCTGTAATTAAAATATTACCACTTGAAAAAATGTTGATACTAGTTTGAACTAATGTACAAATCCAAATATGGACAGTCGCTGGTGCCTAATTATGGAGTAGTGGATTAAGTGTAAGTGGGCTCATTATGATTGTGCTGGTCCAGAGTTTCATACATGGATATGTGATGTCTGCACGTGAATTAAGCTACTTCTTTCATTTTTCAAAATTTTGTTCTTTAAATTTATTTGATCTCAGATGCTTATGTCTATTTTTGTTACTGATATGTTGGCTTATGCCTATATTCCATATATGGGTACCTATTCCATATTTGGTTATTCATTTGGGATTTTGTTTTTGGTTCGATTTTTTTTTTGTTAATTAAAATATTTACCAGAAGGCTTCAAATTACTACATAAAAATGTATGACTGATGTGTCATAACATTAAATTGTTTTCAGTTTTATAAAGGTATTATTTTATATCCCCAAAACAAAATGGTATTCCACAATTTGAAACAGGCTGGAAGAATCACAATCTAAATATCGCAAAAGTCCGTCTCTGTCGTTATAGATAGAAGTAAGACGAAATGTACTTCCCAACGCGTTTCTCTTAGGCCACCCACAAGAAAGCGGAAGGATTAATATTTTAAGAAATTCTAGACGCCTAAGCTGATAATTTAGCTATTGCAGGCAGTAAAATCACAAAGACACTTTAGAGCTCGGAGACAGCTTTCCTAAAAGTATTTACTTTGCACAGGATATGCCTCATAAAAAGAAGAATAGGAAAGATTGCTAAATGTTTGAGTGATAGAAATCTAGGAATTCCACAAAATTACAACGCAGTAACTTTCCTGGGAATCCTTAAACGGTTACAAAAAGGACACTCGTGGTGATTGGCCGAAAAAGAAACGTATGATCATAATAAGGCTGGTCTAAACATTATTTTCCAGCTATGTGATTGGTACGAAAATTTCGGAATGATGATTATTGGTCAAATTAGGTGATAGCTGTGAAAAAGGGAGGTGAATATAGAGAGCAGAGAGGAATCTTGTCCGAGATTAGGACAAGAAGAAATCAATTAAGTTCTAGCGGTCATGCAGTGAAGACCTGCATTTTTTCTTGTCTGTGCCTAAATAGGCAAAATGGAATCTTAAAGATTCTGTCGTGAAAATCGCAAGTGCGATATGTTGTCTTAAATACCATACCGGTATATTCTCTGTGTTGTGTCCGGTACGATAAAATAATAGTTTTCTTAGTACGGCGTGAATATGTTTCGTTCAAACAGAACTTAGTTCAACTTTTGCGGATAAGATGTCCGTTTAATATGTCTCATATAAACCGCACTTAATTCAATCTTCGTGGAACGCAGTTCCATTTTTCTTTTAAAAACAATGGTCTAAATAAAATATGTTTAATTATCAAGTCAGTGAGAAGTATCACTAATAATCATGAATGCAGTTATTTTCTTTTCATAAAACAAAAAGAACTATGGAATTTTTATTTTTCGTATAATATAATAACAACTATGTAACAGTACTTTAACTCTAAAAATGAAAGTGAAAAGTGAAAGTGATTTCGTCGTACCCACAACTCTGGCGAGCTAACCGATTCCAGCAATTCAACAACAATGGATCATCACCAGGTATTTTGCAATAAACTGTTTCGTTCCTTTTTCTTTTTTTTTTGAACTTTTAAGATGAAACGCGAAAGACTTATTTTTTTTTTATTTTTCTAATCAACTCAGTTTAATGACAATTTTCTATCTAAATAAATGGTAACTATGTTAAAACTTATTTCGTCTTTTTCTGTTCGCACAATCCATCTATGTATCCTTATTGTATTAGGAAACGCAGCCTACCACAGACAACAAGGGTAAGTACCATTAGTAGTCAAAGGGATATCATTTTTTTCGTAACATTTTTGTAATTTTTATATAGATAAATAGCAATAGATTCTGATCTATTAATGGCGTCCAAAAAAAATTAATAATTTCTTTTCTTTAGCTTAAATATTGTATGAACTCACACCCTAAAATCTCTTGATGATTAGAGCCGCCGGTGCGATTTTAAATTATGTAGCACGTATTTTTTTAAGTTTATGTACATCACATGTTTATCTAATTTGTCGTGCTTCATAAAATGACGCCGCAACATGTGGGGCTATCTCTTGTCTAATTCTTATTAGTTTGTTTTCTTATTTTGTCCACGTTGTTCTGCTCATTATTGATTCATAAAATAACGCTAAGTTTTTCATCTAACTCTTAATTAGTAATATCACAAAAAGGCTTTTTTATTTTTAACGCAACCTAAGTTTTATTCATAAAACGGCGACCGCACCTAGAGGTTTCTGTCATTTTTTTGTTTCTTTTTGCTCCGTGTTAACGAGTACTTAAAAACAACGTCATTGCATTCCTTTTTTTTGTTTTACAAGTAAATGGTATTTTTCCCAGCACTAATTTAAAATGTGGCTCCTTGTTGTCTAAAGGTGTCTGAATAGAGATTTTATACTGTTTATAAAATTTCGATGGATGCGCAGATAAGAAATAAGATAGTAATGTAAATATGAAAAGAGAAAATTCCAAAGGTAAATAAAATAATAACTGCTAGTTTTCAATTCCAAGTTTACAGTAAATTTTGAGTTTAAATAGTTTTGTTGAATTTTTTTGCATAATTTTTGAGAGAATATAATTCAAAATGGAATCCTCCGTGGTTCAATATTTAAAAAATGACGAAATTGATTATGAATTGTTTATACGAGGGGTTAAGACTAAGAAAAATCTTAGTGACAAAAAAACAATGCTTCGTAAATTACTTAGTAAAAAGGCCGTTATTGATTTAGAGGAAAATAGGTTAATATTCAACGATGAGAAGAAGCAGATAGATGAAACTGCTGTTAACATCCGTAGTTTAATTGGAGATTTCGAAGGAGACGTTAGAGATTCGGTCTATCGTAGGGCAAAGGCTCATCTTACGCATTTATCTTTTAGAATAGCTAGGGTACCCGTAGAATTTGAGGAAGAAGAAGAGTATAAGGCAGAGGCTTCTGCAGATTGTTTACTTTTAGAAGGGCAATTAGATGACAAAGTCGTTCCTGTTGGGCCATCAGTTTCTTCGAATATAATTCCTTCACAGCCGGTCGTTAATATTCCAGCTCCCGTCGTTCAGGTGTCGCATCCAACTAATTTAGCTGATTGGAACATTAAGTTTAGTGGAGATTCTAAAGGAGTTTTCCCTTTCATAGAAAAAGTTAGAGACCTGGCTGAATCCCGTAATGTAGGACAAGAGGTTCTTTTCAGATCAGCTGTCGAGTTATTTACAGGTAGCGCTGCTGTGTGGTTCAGGAGTGTTCGTAGTACCGTTTCTTCATGGAACGAATTGATTGGTCTTTTGAAGGCTACGTTTCTTCCCCAAGACTACGACGAGGATTTATGGAACCAGATCAAATCCAGGAAGCAGAAGAAAAGTTAGTCGTTCGCTTTATTTCAGGCACAGGTTATGTCTTTGGCAAAACGGCTGACGGTGCAGCCTTTAGAGAAAACTATCGTGAAACACTTAAGGCAAAATATTATCCCTGAATATATTCCGTTGATTGCATTAGTCAATACCAATACTGTTGAGGAGTTGTCTGCTGTTATTCGTAAACTAGAGAATAATGTGGTCGTGCCTAGTGTCAAGAAGGAAACGTCCGTCGCTTATGTTAATCATGAGTTCCCCGGTCCCTCCAGAAAAGCCAATGTTCCTAACGGAAAAGCAAATTTTAAAAATAATGACGATCGCTCGGCTCCGCGAAATTCTGAGGCGAAAAACCCTAGTAAAAGTACTTCGAATAAATCGAAGATGATCGTTTGTTTTAATTGCCGAAGACGCGGGCACAATTTCAACGACTGTAAACAGCGTTTTGATAGATATTTTTGTTTCCGATGTGGCGCAGATAATGTTACGGTAAGGACATGCCCAAACTGTGTCAAACCTTCAAAAAACGAATAACCAACACCCTTAAGTTCGGTAAGAGTGTTAACAATAAAATTTCAAACCCCGAACATTCATGTTTTGCGGCCGATAATAAGTTTCCAGAAAATTTTAATGTCTCTGATTGGTACAAATGGCTAGATACAGTAAAAAATTTTTATAAACATTCGTCAAAATTATCTCCGGTCATTGCTTCAAAGCCATTCGATAACAGACCTTACTTGGAGGTTCAAATTCTTTCGCAACCCTTTACGCTTTTATTAGATACCGGGTGTTCCACTACTGTAGTCGGATCCAAGGGATTGGATTTTCTTGAGAGAAACAACATTGAGATCGATTTACCGTGTAGTCAGAATGTGTCTTTAGCCGACGGATCGAGTAAAAAGGTTTCTGGTATTGTAGATTTGCCGTTTGTGGCGAATGGAATTTGTCATGTGATTAGTTGTCTTGTAGTGCCATCGCTACCAATAAATTTTATTTTAGGAAGTAACTTTATTTCAAAATTTTCTTTAGCGATAAATTTCGAACAAAATAAATGGAGTGTCAGAAATCCTTGTTGCGAGATAGTAACTTCAAAACCTGAAGGCGATGTTTCGTTCCCACAATCTTTGTGTTCGATTGATTCTCTTGCCGCCGAGTTAAGACCTCTAGCGGATGCTGTCATCCATAGTTTTCAGGAGGTAGACAAAAAGAATGGTATAGGAAGAACAGATAAGATCAAAATGACTATCGATACGGGTGACACAAAGCCTTTTCGACAACGTCCTTTTCCTATGTCGCCATACATGTCAGATATTTTAAATCGCGATTTAGATGAGATGCTCAAACTTAAAGTTATAGAACCGAGTAACAGTCCTTGGTGTAGTCCAGTCTTGCTTGTAAAGAAAAAGACAGGCGAGTTTAGGTTTTGTTTTGATGGCAGGAATCTTAATGAAGTTACTCGTCATGACACATATCCTCTCCCCAATATTGACCGAATTTTGTCATTATTGCGTAACGCTAAATATATAAGTTCGATAGATTTGAAAAAAGCTTTTTGGCAGATCCCTCTTGATCCATCTTCGCGAGAAAAAAATGCTTTTGCTGTTGTTGGCCGTGGATCTTTTCAATTTACTGTGATGCTTTTTGGTCTTTGTAATAGTGATCAAACCCAGCAAAGATTAGTGGATCAAATTTTTGGACCAGAATTCGAACCTTTTATTTTTACTTACTTGGATAATATTATTGTTTGTTCTTCCACTACTGAGGAACACGTTGCCTTGTTAGGACAAGTGCGAGATAAACTAAAGGATGCTAACCTTACGATAAATGTAGACAAATGTGAATTTTTCAAAACGACTTTGAAGTATTTAGGCTATATCGTTGGTGATAACTCTCTTCGGTCGGACCCCGACAAAATTTCCACTATGGTTAATTATCCCCGTCGAACTAACACAACGGAGATTAAACGTTTTATTGGTCTTTGTTCTTGGTATAGACGCTTCGTCAAAGATTTTTCTACCCTTGTTTCCCCTATCAATGATCTTTTGAAAGGAAAGAAAAAGAAAGAACCTATAGTTTGGACATCAGAAGCTGAGAATGCTTTTATCGCCATAAAGGAAGCTTTAGTATCTTCCCCAGTTCTAGTACAACCCGATTATTCTCGTCCCTTCACTATTCAGTGTGACGCAAGTAACACCGGTCTAGGAGCTGTATTGACTCAAGAAATAGACGGTGGAGAAAAGGTGATTTCCTATGCTAGTCGGTCTTTGACAAGAGCAGAACGTTCGTATGGAACCACCGAGAAAGAGGCCCTTGCAGCTTTGTTTGCTGTTGAAAAATTTCGTCCTTACGTAGATGGTGTTGAATTTACCCTCATCACTGACCATTATTCGTTGTTATGGCTTAGAAATTTAAAAAATCCCACAGGCCGTTTAGCTCGTTGGGCTATGCGTCTCAAACAGTTTGATTTCCGAATCGTCCATCGTAAAGGAGCATGTCATAAGGTGCCTGATGCACTTAGTAGGATTCATGAGAATGATCAAATTGCTTATCTTGAAGTTGATACTGATCGCATCGATCCCTGGTACGATGATTTGCGTACAAAGATTTTGTCTAACCCAGAAAGTTTTCCACAGTGGAAAGTAGAGAACGACCTCATATACAAATTTATTCCGGCTTGTCTTCCTTTTAATTCAAATTTAATCGAGTGGAAAGTCCTTGTTCCCAAACCTCAACGTGAGGATGTTATTAAGTCGTGTCATGATCCTGCAACTTGTGCCCATCCTGGTGTTTATAAAACTCTTGCTCGAATCCAAGAAAATTATTACTGGCCAAAAATGCGAAGAGATGTTGTTAAATATGTCCGTGCCTGCAAAACGTGTGGAGCACAAAAAGCACCAAATATGGCGCAAATGGGTAAAATGGGTAAAGAAAAAAAAGCCGAATACCCATGGCAAATTATCGCCGTTGATTTAATAGGCCCTTTAACCAGAAGTAGAAACGGTTTTACGTGGTTGCTGGTGGTCTCAGATTGGTTTTCTAAGTACACTTTGTTACATCCTCTTCGCAAGGCTACTGCTTCAAATATCTGTAAATTTTTAGAGGAACAGGTGTTTCTCATATTTGGAGTTCCACAACATCTTATGTGTGATAATGCCTCTAATTTAAGTTGTAAAATAATGAAAGATCTTTGTGAGAGATATGAAGTCCAAAAAATCTGGTTCTCTGCAGTTTATTCTCCCCAAGTAAATTTTGTTGAAAGGAGCAATCGTACTATTGGTACGGCAATCAGAAGTTATATTGACGAACACCGCGATTGGGACAAACACATACATGAAATTCGGCAAGCCATAAACACAGCGAAACATGAAGTAACCAAATATTCACCGGCATTTTTAAATTTTGCTAGACACGTACCGTTGTCTGGAAATTATTACGGTCAAATACCCCATGATTTTGTTGATATAGAAATCCTACCGGGTGATCGCGATAATTACGCGTCCGAAGTAACGGGAATAAAAGAAGTTTTCACGGCCGTGCGTAAAAATTTGTCTCGTGCATATCAGAGAAATGCAAAAACATATAATTTGCGTAAACACGACGTACAGTTTAACGTTGGCGATCAAGTTTGGAGAAAAAATATGGTTTTATCTAGCGCCTTGAAACATTTCATGGCAAAATTGGCTCCCAAATATATTTTATGTACCATAATTAAAAAACTATCCTCTTTAGTTTACGTTCTTAGGAATCCAGATGGTTCCAATGCTGGAAATTGGCATATTAAAGATTTAAAAGCTTATTCATCCGTCAATGTTTCGTCAGATGCTTCAGATTTGTCCGATAGCGAATAGAAATGTATATTCCGTTATTTACAGGGCGATATGAACCAACTTTAAATATAATTTTATAGATATTTTTGATTTTTTTTATTTTATAGTACAGGTGCTTAAAGTTTTTTTTTGAGAGAAATAATTTTTTTGTTTTGTGCACCAAATTTTTTTATTAGTCGAAATTCTTCAATTTTGGAAAGTGTGATTTCAAATAAATGATTTTGGACATATGAATTTTTGATCTGAAAGCCTATTATAATCTAAATACTTCGGTAATTTTTTTTTAGCGACACCCCATTTCCTCCGTGGTCCGTGTTAAAGGAAAAGTCGCGCAAATTGCGAACTTTTTCCTGGAAGGGATTTGTTTCTCTTCCAACAAATTTTGGCGTGGGATCAGTAATGCACTGATACCCTAGTACGTAGTACGTTGAATACAACTTTGCTTCGGCAAAACCGTCCCCAAGTGCCTCGTTCCCTTCAGGACGAGAGACGCGCATAAATTTTTTAGAGCTGTCTCGACAACCTTTTTTTTGATGTGTGGTGTAGACCAATAGTAGGGAATTGTCCCGCTGCGGTCAATGTTTATCTATTTGATATATTTTTTTGATGTTGTCGCGAAGGAGACGAGCCTCTGGAAGTAGTGTAGGGGATTCCGCACGTTGATCTCCAGAGCAACTCAGTTTGGCTCACACCCCAGTTCTTTGAACTGTTTTACCTAGTTAATAAAAATAAATTTTTTTGTTTTGTTGAAAGGACATATTAAAAATCCTTCTTCAAATGTTTTTATGTCGTGCGTTAGTCCGATATAGAAGTAAAACTTTTTTTATAATAAAAGGTTGATTTTTTATTTTTTTATTTTTTTATTTTTTTTTATTTTTTTGGTATCCTTCTAGGATATACTACCTTCGCTTATATGCAATCCAGCTTAAGCTTAGGGAAAATGTTTTTTATATTTTTTTTTGAAAATCGTTTCTTATTTTTTTTTGGTATCTAGATTGATATCAGAAGTCCTTAGTACAGTTACTAGTGATAGTTCGTAATAGAACCTATTTGTTTTGCCTAAGTTTATTCTTACTTCAAGGACCTATGAATGTCAGCCCCCTCTATTAAAATATGTTGTCTAACCCCCTTTACGGTATGGATGGCCAGACACTGAGGAAGGCTAGGGATGAAGTGAGCGGATTCCCGTCAGTTGACTCGTCGGAATGAGAAGCCATTCATAATCGCAATTTAGCCACAGACCTTAGGTGATGACTTCCTATGTCATTTCCTAAAACTTCCGTTTGGTTGTGTAACTTTGAATAATAGACTCTACCGACTATGACCCTACCTTAAGTTGACCCCACCGAAAATGTTCCTATGATAGGCGTATGATACGCGTCAGTTATCGCTTGTTCTGGTTACCACAACGAAGTTAAAATATCAATATTTTCCTAATCCCCCCTGTTCTTGAAAGAGTAGTAAGTTTCTGAAAAGCAATGTGTCCATTTTTCCACAATAAACTAATTACAGGCTTATCTTTATAGAATTACAAGGTCCAACTTAGAACTATCAGTAACTCCCTTTTTTTTGTTTTTTTTTTGGTCCGTAAGTAATAACTGCTTATGGCGTTATTATATTGTGTTATTTCTGGAATAAGTCATGAATGAGAGACTTTATGCATCCAAGTCAAGGATAACATGTTATTTTTTTATGGCGTTAATGATGCTAAGACATCACTATTCTTATGTTATTCGTGGTGTTAGTCTAGGTTGAAAGAAACCTATGCATCCGAAAAAACGTTAACATATCTTGCCCTATTTTTGTGTTTTTATTTTTTTTGTGTCTACGATGACGAATTGCGTCGTTGTATTCTTGTGAATTTTTTGTGTTATGATTAACGCGTCCATGTCTAGATTGTAAGACATGTATTGATCGTTAGAGAAAGCCTAAGGCCTCTGAACGATATTACGATATGGTGACTAACAAATGTGGTTTTCATCTTTTTTTTGCTGTTTCATTTTTTTTTATTCCGTTTCCGATTTCAAACTGGTTAGCACGAAGTTGAAATCGTGGGGGAGGCAGTGAAACAGGCTGGAAGAATCACAATCTAAATATCGCAAAAGTCCGTCTCTGTCGTTATAGATAGAAGTAAGACGAAATGTACTTCCCAACGCGTTTCTCTTAGGCCACCCACAAGAAAGCGGAAGGATTAATATTTTAAGAAATTCTAGACGCCTAAGCTGATAATTTAGCTATTGCAGGCAGTAAAATCACAAAGACACTTTAGAGCTCGGAGACAGCTTTCCTAAAAGTATTTACTTTGCACAGGATATGCCTCATAAAAAGAAGAATAGGAAAGATTGCTAAATGTTTGAGTGATAGAAATCTAGGAATTCCACAAAATTACAACGCAGTAACTTTCCTGGGAATCCTTAAACGGTTACAAAAAGGACACTCGTGGTGATTGGCCGAAAAAGAAACGTATGATCATAATAAGGCTGGTCTAAACATTATTTTCCAGCTATGTGATTGGTACGAAAATTTCGGAATGATGATTATTGGTCAAATTAGGTGATAGCTGTGAAAAAGGGAGGTGAATACAGAGAGCAGAGAGGAATCTTGTCCGAGATTAGGACAAGAAGAAATCAATTAAGTTCTAGCGGTCATGCAGTGAAGACCTGCATTTTTTCTTGTCTGTGCCTAAATAGGCAAAATGGAATCTTAAAGATTCTGTCGTGAAAATCGCAAGTGCGATATGTTGTCTTAAATACCATACCGGTATATTCTCTGTGTTGTGTCCGGTACGATAAAATAATAGTTTTCTTAGTACGGCGTGAATATGTTTCGTTCAAACAGAACTTAGTTCAACTTTTGCGGATAAGATGTCCGTTTAATATGTCTCATATAAACCGCACTTAATTCAATCTTCGTGGAACGCAGTTCCATTTTTCTTTTAAAGACAATGGTCTAAATAAAATATGTTTAATTATCAAGTCAGTGAGAAGTATCACTAATAATCATGAATGCAGTTATTTTCTTTTCATAAAACAAAAAGAACTATGGAATTTTTATTTTTCGTATAATATAATAACAACTATGTAACAGTACTTTAACTCTAAAAATGAAAGTGAAAAGTGAAAGTGATTTCGTCGTACCCACAACTCTGGCGAGCTAACCGATTCCAGCAATTCAACAACAATGGATCATCACCAGGTATTTTGCAATAAACTGTTTCGTTCCTTTTTCTTTTTTTTTGAACTTTTAAGATGAAACGCGAAAGACTTATTTTTTTTTATTTTTCTAATCAACTCAGTTTAATGACAATTTTCTATCTAAATAAATGGTAACTATGTTAAAACTTATTTCGTCTTTTTCTGTTCGCACAATCCATCTATGTATCCTTATTGTATTAGGAAACGCAGCCTACCACAGACAACAAGGGTAAGTACCATTAGTAGTCAAAGGGATACCATTTTTTTCGTAACATTTTTGTAATTTTTATATAGATAAATAGCAATAGATTCTGATCTATTAATGGCGCCCAAAAAAAAATTAATAATTTCTTTTCTTTAGCTTAAATATTGTATGAACTCACACCCTAAAATCTCTTGATGATTAGAGCCGCCGGTGCGATTTTAAATTATGTAGCACGTATTTTTTTAAGTTTATGTACATCACATGTTTATCTAATTTGTCGTGCTTCAAATTGGCGGCTTTATTTTATTAAATCTTCACTTTGACAAAACTGAACTAAACGATCACCCCTTTCATTTCTATTACCTAAGCCATATTCACCGACATTTTCTCCAACTTTACCCTGACCTACCTTGGCGTTCAGATCGCCCATTACTATGTTAATATGTTGTCTCTTTGTTGTTCTCATCACCTCTTCTAAGTTATTATAGAATTGTTATATTTCCTCTTCGTCTTTGTCTGCTGTAGAGGCGTACACTTGTATGAAGTTTATTATGTTCTTCTTATCTTTAAATTGTATTAACATCACGCGCTCTGAGATTGGAGTAAAATTTACTACAGTATCTTTCCCTTTTTTTGAGATGATGACTCCAACTCCGTATCGATGGGTTGTGGTTTCATTTCCGGCATAATAAAACATACCCTGATTAGTTGTGGGACATTTGCCATTTCCTGGCCATTGTGTATCGCTCATGCCTAATATGTGTATACCCAAACGATCCATTTCCAGCACGGCGTTATCTAATTTTCCCGAAGAGAATAAGCTCTATCCATTCCATGTAGCAATTTTTATGGTTGTCTTTTTCTTATCACAAGGGCTTAGCAGGTTTACGACCGAGGAAGCCTTGTACTTATCTATTTGTCTTCCTCTGCCGGATCTTGGTATCCGATGTCCATGATCAGTATTTCTCCTTCGCATGTCTACCATGACGATTGCTACTAGGGGTACTCTATAAGTCCTTAATTCAGTGGTTCCCGTTGCCTTCTGCATCCTTATGACGTTGACCATTCTGTAGAGTTCATCCGCCTTCGAGACCGATTTCTTAGTCTCAGGACAAAACAGTGCCCTAACATTTACCAGCTCATCCACCCGAAGTTGTTGGCTAGTAAGTGGGGATTGCTTATACCGGCAATCGCTCGGTGGTTACCCTCACTTAGTTTAGCCTGCAGACCAACGCAGTTGCCCAGGGTGCGGCACGTGGAGCCATAATTGAGAGTTGGATGTCTTACGAGAACCGGATATTTCGAACCATCTCCCATATATTGCGCACGATGTGGCCGGTCTCATAAAGGTACTACTTCTATAAAACATCATAACACCCCTCTTAAGCTCCAGCTTAGCCCAACTCAGCTTATAGATAGAGCCGCTTTAAGTCTCACTTATGCTGCATCATAATTTTCGATTCTTTAAGATGCATTCCATGTGGCAATCCATTGTGTCAAACTGATCTAAGACTCAATTGTGTAACGCGTATGTTTCGTAAGCTGAGCTTAAGGCAAGTCTTAAGTTTAAGATCTGTAGGGCAACTAGGTATTAATTAAATTGCAAAAAGTTCTATCTTGTTTGACTTTTTAGAAGTAAAATCTCCATTGACTCCCCTATATCCCATTTTTAAATTTATACAACTTTGGGCAAAATTCAGAACCTTCTAAAAAAATTTATTATATTTGTATAAGACAGTGGATGCACATGAAAATGCTTTGATGAAATATTAGTTACATTTATTAAAAAAATAATAATATTAAGTTACTAAACAGTAGTATTTTTATTGTTTTGTTTAAAGAAGTAAATTGTTTTTAAGCTCTGTATGTCTAAACACTACATTTTCATTTACAGCTTTAAATTAATATCTTTTACACAGGACGTAAACAGTCGACTTACTTTGAAGAACAGCCAACTTGCAAACAAAGGCTAAATAAAGCCTTTTACCCGTTGAAGTTAATTCAGTTCATCCACTGATACAAAGATAAAGTAGAGATAGGAATACTCACCTAACTCTCGCCAATGAATAATAGCACTGCAAATGAAATAAAGTATTTATATCGTTTTAATAAAAGCAAGTAAGTATAAACAGAAAAAAATAAGGTGAAATGGAGATTTTTATGAAAACTTAGGTTAACTAAATTACCGTTGGACCTGCGGCATTATAAGCAGAAGCTGTTTAAAGAGGTTTTTATATTTAATACTTTTAAGTAGGTTTTTTAATGAAAATAATTCTTAACATCTTAAGAAGAGCAGATATTTAGATTGATATTTCTTGTAACTACTTTGTAACCATTTTATGTAGTCGGGACATAAAAGCTCACTAAATAAAATATTTGTTTATTGTGAAAAAATATATAATAGTCAGGGAGCCCAGGCCTATTTTCACCATTTACTACTAACAAGCTAATTTTTCGTTAGTAGCTTCATTTTGACGAGTCGTCCAACTTTTTAGATTAGAAGAATTTCTGTATGTGATAGATAATAAAGATAGATGGGATAGTCCAGTCGGGTTAGACAAATAAGAGGCCTAACCTTGCATGCCGAGCTGCCCCAAATTTTATTTTTCTAATCTTTAGGGAGGGTCAATAGTAGTGTAAATTTAAAATCTCAACTGAATTCTGGGGGAACCGTTTTTGCTCAATATCTCCGCCATTTTCAACTTCTCGACAAAAGTATGAAAACTAAAATTGTTGAAAATGCGATTTTCTATAAATTCTTTTATTGAAATATTTTTTTTTTCGTGCGGTCGATACTTTCAGAGTTATGGGGGAAAATAATGACCTGGGAAGGGTCGCGCTCTTTTTTGTTACGTAATCGGTTGCGCGTAGGTTTTATCTAACAATATTTGTCATTTGTAATATTTTCATTTACTTATTTACGAAATACTTATATACTTTATATACGAAAACGGAACAAACGCTAAAATAAAAGATAACAGATACAAAGAAACGGAAAAATCATTAAATTATACCACAGTATGTAATTTCGCTAGTATAAGTCATAGTAAGAAAGTTGTAGTACATTAAAAATCCTACAATTTGAGCTATGCCAAGTTTAATTTCGTTAATTGGTTACTGCAAAATAGCCTGCGAAAGGTCCAAAATGGCAGTTTTTTACTATTGCAATATTTATTGTAAAAATAACTTATATTTATTTTTTAAAGGCTTTAAAATGAAGATCTTTCAATTTCAAATATAAAAAAAATTGTAAAGCACGATTGGTGATCTCGTTGCTTAGATATTCTAAATTGTTTATCCCGAAAGGTCAAAAAATGTCGAAGGCTATAGCTTTTTGAAAAAAAAAATCTTAGAGAGTTAATCCTAGATCCACTCTCCTTCTAAAGACTTATGTTTTCATATTCTAGTGTAAATAAATACATAAAATATTTTTTCTACAACCGTGTTAAAAATGCAATTTTTAGCACTCCATACGAGCGTTAAAAATGCTACTTTAAGGCACTAATGCTTTAAAATTTTTATGGCACTGCAGTTCGTATTGACCGTATAGGCAATTTTGATGTAATGTCAAAAAGTATAAAAATTGTCAGTCAGTCAAGTTCAAGTAAAAGTTTTTGTAGATATTGTCCTTTAATTACGTTTGTAGAAAACATATTGTATGATATGCGTGTTAAAAAGTACATCTTTAAGGCACTCATGTGAATTTGGCACTCAGATGCGGCAACTTTCACATGCGTGCCTTAAACATGTACTTTTAACACTTATATCATAAATAACTATTAAAATCACTTATTTCGGGTTTGACAATAAGGGGGCAAATTTCGTTATAAACATTTAGAAGTGAAGCGGCCCCTATACATCCTATGAGTTTCCAACATGCAGGTTATTGTTGCTGAAACCGGGATAATTGTTTTTGTTTTCTTAAATCGTCGTGACGTTATTTATAACAATTTTAAGAAATTATTCCAGTCATTAACTAAAGAAAGACTTATATTACCTTAAAATAAAAATTTTTTGAAAAGAAAATTACATTTTATTATTAAAACTGATTTTTAAAGTGGAGTGGAAATTTGTTTTTCTTTACGATTGTGATTTATTTATCTCCTGTCACTATTTTTGCCCCAAATTTTAAAGAACCGCTTGGATCGACGTGAGATTTGGCATAGACATAGATAACATGTCAAAGAAGAAAAGTGATACTGGGCCAATGTGTACTTTTGCTCTGGGGGTGAGCTTAACCCCTTATGGGGGTGAAAAATATACGTTCAAAATAAGTCCGGAAATAGATAATCCGACTAATTCTAAGCAACTCTTGTTCCATAGCATTTTTTCACTAAGTTCATACTTTTCGAGATATTTGCGAGTAAATAAACAATTTTGCGAGTAAATAAACAATTTCTCAACAAAGAAAAAACACGTTCTTCAACACAGTCAGTTTCTAGCAAGTATTTCACTGAAAATAACATTCTTAGCAAAAATATAGCCCATAAAAAAGTGAAAGAAAATGTTGTATCCCTAGATCTAGCAAAAGAGTGAGATCTAAGTAATAAAAAATAGGTTCATACTCGCCAAATTCAAAATCGAATATTTCAACGTGAAATAACCCAAAAATAAAGCACTTTTGAGGAAGACTCATTAAAACTTTTTTAAAGTTACTAGAAGAAGATTTATTTCTGTTTTTTTAAAAAAAATCCTAGCATTAAAAGTAA
Organism: Diabrotica virgifera virgifera; assembly: GCF_917563875.1. Lineage (NCBI taxonomy): Eukaryota > Metazoa > Arthropoda > Insecta > Coleoptera > Chrysomelidae > Diabrotica > Diabrotica virgifera. The sequence goes on along the minus strand of NC_065448.1, from coordinate 104,027,217 downwards.
GGAAGTTATGCCCAAAAAAAAGTTCGTTCTTTCTTTTTGGTGAAAAAATCGTGAAAATCACCCCCTAATTAGCATCCCAAATAAAATTAATCGTTACCACTTCACAAGTTACTTTACTCGTGTATGTATTGTTTATATTATATGTATATTTCATCGGTTCAAAGTGCTTAGTTTTAAAGGAGCTGTAGTTGAAAGAACTTGAACTAGTAAATAGTCACGAATGTATGCAAATTTTGAAAAGCCCTATGTTAACCAATTTTTGCCATACATAAAAAACAAAAAATACAGAATATTTAGAAAAGCAAATCCTACATTTTTTATGAAGAATTTTCAGATTATTGTATCTATATTGTACTTCAGTTCTAAATGTTTATAACGAAATTTGCCCCCTTATTTTCAAACCGGAAATATGAGATTGAAAAATGTTTTTATGCGTTTATTTACATTATAATATGAAAATATAAGTCTTTAGAAAAAGAGTGGATCTAGTTTAAACGCCACGATTTTTTTCAAAAAGTTATAGCCTTCGACATTTTGACCTCTCGTTATAAACAATTTATAATATCTAAGCAACGAGTTCACCAATAGGGCTTTACAAATTTTTTTATGTTTAGAATTGAAAGATCTTAATTTTAACGCCTTAAAAAATAAAAATACTCATTTTTACAATAAATAATGCAATTGAAAGGCCCAATGCATAAACCGGTCAAGTCACATAAAGCAAAATGTTCAGGAGAAGTAAAAAACATTTTGAAGTAAAACTGTGAAATCCTGATAAATTTTGTATTTTCAGTCATTTGAAGATCATCTTGTTAACAGTATTTTTTTTTAAATAATAAATTGTAAGTTAAAAAAGAAAAAGATATGGGGGAAAAAGAATTGGAGTTGAATTTCATATTCAAAAAATTATTTTTAGTAATTTATTAAATGAAATAAACCAAAACATAGTTTCAACTAAATTTTAATGCAGAGTTGATATATTTTTCTTTACTCACTGTCACTGCATTTTGATACCGAAGTTTCCTTATTGTCTGGTGAGACGTTTTGATGGTAATTTCGGATTGCTTCATAAAACCCTTGATCACACTGTGGCACATAATTTGTTGCCAAAGACATAACATGCTCGAATTTGTTCTTTTTTAGCTTTCTCCTTTCAGTGTACAACTTATGGTCATGGTTTGGTAAGGTCAGGGGCTGCAAGTTCCTCTTATCTCTTATTTCAAAAGTATTGAATACAATGCGGTTGACGGTTTCGCTATATTTAAATGTTATTTCACTATCTAATTTTTCATATTGCACGACAAGATATTTTGAGATGGTAAATTGGTTGTTCCTTCGTCAAGGGTTTCTCACAAAAAAAATTGTTACAAGTGGGTCTTAAAGTTCAGAAATATATCTTGAGTCACATTAATAACTTGAGACTGTTTGTTACTATTTTCAATAATTTTTGAGTATTCTTGGGGTAAATATATCTTGTCATGTTTCCGTTTTTGTCTTTCTGTTGCTCCAAAGCTTCTGTCACAGCGAAGGGAACTATGTCCGGGTTCAGCAGGGTATCTGTGCACTATCAGTCTAAGCTTATAAGTAGTTGCCAAAATGGTATAAAGAAACTGTACCAATACAAAGTTCTTGTTTTGGGACGAACAGTTATCAGAACAGTTTATCAGAAAATACGTAAATAGTGGTAACGCCTTGATTAATATGATTATTTAAAAAATGATGTAGCATACTAGCTACATCGTTTTGTCCTTTTGCAGCTATTGTCTCATCATAAACAAAAAAAAACTTTTTCCAGTACTTGCCACATGAATACAAAAATTGTATACCCAAAGCTGAATTTTGTAGAAATCTTCACTACTCGAGGACGCTGGAAGCGGCAAATTTTGCTGAAAATCGAATGTTAAAACTTCTACTTGTAAATCATGCTTAGCTAAATCTGTTTTATCTTTCATGTCTTGATAAAAAGTTTCAGCTTTTGTAATATGTAGTTTTTTCTCTGTTTCCAATGCTCTTTTTTGGTCATTATTGTCGGCGGCATTAATTTGATTTTGTAACTTTCACACTTCTGACAAGTATCTGACTTTGGTTTACCGAAGGATATTTTAAAGTTTTCTGTAAAAAATTTTCTATAATATTCATACTTTACAATCGGTTTCACATTTTCATTTTATGTTATCTATTATCAAATCAAAGATATACAGTATGGTGCAAACGTCTGGAATAAATTCGATATTTGGTAAACGGGCGACTTTAAGAAAAAATCCCGAAAGAGGTCGATTTTTAGTTTTAAGGCCATCGGTACATAATTCGCAAATATTTTACGACTATCCCTACTTTTTCGATCTTTACACGGCAAATTACGAGTAGTAAAATTCACACTGGTATGGATATGTAAACATTACTAGAATGTCATTCTACTTGACAATGTCATCATTAACTTTAAAGAGATGGCTTTTGAATGTTCTTGGATAACTGTTATTTGAATAATTGCAAATTGTTAATTCAGTTAAAAAATGTGATAATTTTTCACCAAATATGTATTCAGTGATTGTATTAATTTATATGTACAACAAAAACTAATGCTCGATCGAGAAAAAAAGAAAATTTTAAAGTGATTTTTTAATAATATATTGTTACTATGGAACGCTTACAATTTTGAACATCTTTAACAAAAAAATACTTGAATCACAGAATATATCCTGATGTATTCTCTGCTTGGGTCTTTCATAAATAATAAACCATAAATAACTTGTTATTAAGATCACATCTTAAATCAATTATTTATCAAATACACTCTCAATATTATGTAATCAACAACTCAAAATATTCCTGATGCCATATCAAATATTTAAAACTGTCACTCTGTCTTGTCATCATATTCTATTTGACGCAGTGCGTTGTATGACAAAGATAGCGAATGTTCGATTTGGAAAATATCACCACGCACATGGTGTCCATTTTTTTCGAATCCTGAAAAAGCTAATAAATATTTTTAAAAAATTTAAACGCAGAATGAAAGACTAAATTATTATCGGAGACTGAAAGTACCTTGGAGTACATAAAAAGATTCTTTTGAATGAGATATTTGAAATTAAAAATCACACTAAATTTTCTCTTAGATTTTCACCCCTGTAACTTATTATAATAAATATTATAGAAGTTCTCAGGGACTTTCAGCCCTCGCTAATAACGTAATCTTTCATTCTGCGTTTAAATTTTTCACAAATACTTATTATTTTTCTTAGGATTCGAAAAAAATGATTCTCCATTTGAATATCATTCCAGCCGAATATACGTACCCATCCCCTTAAATTACAATGTTTTGGTATATATTTCATATGAGTGACGTCATCCATATGGACTTTTTTTTAAATGAAACTAGGGGTCGTGTGGTAGCTCATTTGAAAGGGTATTCAATTCTGTATTCAGTAATATAAATATTAATATAATTGTTTATACACAGTGTCCAATTTTTTTTTAAATTAAATTAATTGACAAAAAAAGAAGAATGTAATTTATTTAATTCAAATTGCTAGAAAACAGAAAACAATGTTTATTTGACAAATAAGCATTGTTTTTCTCTTAAATTCAATGTTCAAACCAGCTCCCGCCATCCACCTGCCACTTGGAAGTTTGAACATTTAATTTAAGCGAAAAGCAATGTTTATTTGTCAAATAAACAAACAGCTGTTTTCTGACAGCAGTAAAATATACTTTGAATTAAATAAATTACATACATTCTTCTTTTTTTGTCAATTAATTTAATTTAAATTTTTTTTTGGACACTGTGTACAAACAATTATATTAATATTTATATTACTGAATACAGAATTGAATACACTTTCAAATGAGCTATCATAAGACCCCTAGTTTTATTTAAAAAATGGACGCCGTCACGTCCATATGTATAACGTCACTAATATGAAATATATGCCAAAATATCGTAATTTAAAAATAAAAATCGACGTGTTTCGGGATTTTTGCACCATACTGTATACAAAATCATGCCGAAAGCTAATAATTTAAGATTACACTTATGGCATTTTGTATCTGGGTTTCAATGTAAAACTCATTAAAAAAACTTATTAGTGTACCAGATGAATTTTCCTTTACAAATTGGGGCGCCAAATCGGTACCTGTGATCTTTAAGACAATACGTTAGTAAACATAAACGTACATCGAGTTTCATAGTTTTCAATATCTGATAGCGAGAGTGAAGAAGACGACTGAAATTAAAAGTACATTCACAAAATTTTTGACAATTTTTTTTTCGACTTATTGTGTAGATTCGCAGTTTTAATTCACTTATAGGCTAGATGGCTAGGGAGGGAGGCTTTGGACGACACACAAGAGGGAGTAAGACTGGGCGGAGAAGTAATCAACAATATCAGATACGCTTACGACGCAGCCATTCTTGCAGAAAATTTAGAAGATCTCCAGACATTAGTAAATCTAGTCAGTGAAGCAAGTTATTGGAGACACCTAAAAATCCATACATATTTCAGAGACAAAGTGGTTGGCAGTTGGAAAGATGAATGTAGATCAAGGTGTGCTTTCTTTTAATGGACAGGAGATAGAAGGGGTATACCATTTTAAATACCTTGGCAGTTGGTTAAATGTAAATTGCGACTGCGACGAAGAGATAATAACCAGGATTGAAATATCACGTAAGACTTTTATGACCTGGAAACCAGTTTCATGTAACCGAAGCCTGTCGATGAATATTCGCAAGAAGGTCCTAAAATGATACGTGTGGTCTAAATTATTGTAGGTTTGTGAGACGTTGACGTTAAAAACCACAATACTAAAGAAATTTAAACCATTCGGATTGTGGTGCTATCGACGAATCCTAAATATATCGTGGGTTTCTCACACTTCCAATGAGGATGTTCTCCAAATTATGAATTCAGAACGTCTGCTCATAAACATCATGAAAAGGAAAAAAGCAGAATATTTCGGCCATATAATTAGAGGACCTAAATACCATGTGCTTCGCCTTATCATACAAGGAAAAATGGAGGGAAAGGGATGGATTGGTCGAAAGAAACTTCCATGGTTACGTAATATTAGACAATGGTGTGGTTCCACGGTAGAAGAATTATTTTGCGCAGCAGCCGATAGAGAGAGGTTTCAGGAACTTGTAAGCATGATGATGGCCAACATCTGAATACGGTGACGTCACCTGAAGAAGAAGATGCTAAACTAGATAATCTGTTTTAATTTTAATATTTTGTACTACATTGCATTTTTTGTTACTTATTTCTTTCAGTTTTAATCCCGACGTCTTGAGAGGCAAATGCATCACAATCTCCAATTATTGTGTTCATGGATAAACTCATCAAGAAAAAAAACAATCTAATATTCAATAAATCATACTTCTTGTGATGATACATGGCATAAAATATCTGCTTTTATTAATTTACTTTCTAAAGTTGCATTAAAAAATCCAAAATTCAAGTCAGATGAATTTAAAAAACAAATTGTTTCTTTAAATCGTGTTTATTCCACTTTCTGAAAAGTGTAGTTAGTGAGTTTTACCTCTAATAGGACTACTGATTATTTTCAAACGCAAAATGTTTGAATAGGTAAATATTTTAGTAGAGTTTGGATGTTTAATACTCGTTTAATTACATACTTAAAAATCGGGAACAAAAGAAAATACTAGCTTTAAAGGTACAAACCACTTTGTAACACATGAATTGATTTGAAAACAATGGTTTAGTTTCTTTGAATATCAGACATTCAAATCTGATTAAAACAACGTGCACGCTTTAAACACTGTTACTGATACAATTGGTTTACAATTTTCACTTGAACGAGCACTATTTTCTAAATAAACTTTCAATTAAAATTACTTTACTCGGGATGTTTTCAAGATAGTTACATACCTGTATTCTACAAGAAAATGTAATAATATTATAGAGAAAAGCACCACGGCTTATATAAATTTGTATTTTGTCAAAGGCTAAATATCCTTTTATAAATAAAGTGGTATTTTATTAAATATAACATGAAAATAAATATTGGAAAATCCATTCTAAAAGATATATATATATATATATATATATATATATATATATATATATATATATATATATATATATATATATATATATATATATATATTGATACATGTATCCATGTGACTTCCAAAGTAGATTCTCGTAATACGCTGTTACTTCATATATACCGTTATGACTTCCGATTTCGGAAGTCACAACGTTTTGCCTATATTTTTACGAATTTGGCTACTAGATGGTATCAGAAGGCTTATATTAAAAATTTCGCTGGAAGTCATATCGTATCTAACATACTCATAAGATCAGATTTTAGTTCGACGGTATATCACCAGCGCTAGTGTTGCTCCCGTTCTACTATACAGGTTATGTACACAACGCGTAGCGTCTTCCGTATACCACACCGCTCGGTGTGACTTCCGTTTTTTGGCAACCCTGTGTAACGGTTTCCAGACATTTATCTGTTGTAGATTCGCGGTCCTAATCGTACTTAGTGTTTTGTGTGCCTTTTGTTTTTAAACATGAATAATAGCAGATCTGCTTTACTTTTAAAGTTAGCCTTAAATGAAGGTACAATAAGTGATTATATATCTCTATAATTATATATTTTCTGTACTTATTTCAATCTATAATATTTACTTACCTATTTACTTATATAAATTCATTTTTCTCGTGTTTTTGTTTACTTCCTTTTTTACAATGAACTTCTAATTTAATCTACACTCACCGGCACGAAAAACGGGCACCCTAAAAAAATAGGTAATTTTTGATGTCTCGTATCTCCCAAACCTTTGGTCCGATTTAAGTAATGTTTTTAATATGTTATAGCCTTATTATTTAACAATATAGCTATGATAACATTGTTGATAGACAGGTAAATTTTCATTGTATACCGGGTGTACCAATCAAACTGGGTTTTTTCTCAATTTTCACAACACCCTGTGAAATATTCTAGCCTTTATAAAATATTTAAATTAAAGCCTAACTATAGCTCCAGGTTTTATTAACATTCTGTTTTTTTATTCATTCGCTTACGTTGGATAATAAAAAAGTTAAGGACTTTAACAACTAGCCATGTTCTTTATCGATACAGGTGTTTCTAAATATAAGTGCGACAAATTTTAAGGGGTAATTTCTGCATGAAAAAATAATGATCGTTTGGCAAAATAATTTTATATTTGCAAGCATTTGCGGACATATCTTTATCAAGTAAACGATCATTATTTTTTCATGCAGAATTACCCCTTAAAGTTTGTCGCACTTATTTAGAAACACCATGTATTGATAAAGAACATGTTTAATTGTTAAAGTCCCTAACTTTTTTATTATCCAACATAAGCGAATGAATAACAAACAGAACATTAAGAAAACCTGGGGCTATAGTTGGGTTTTAATTTCAATATTGTATAAAGGCTAGAATATTCCACAGAGTGTTGTGAAAATTGAAAAAAAAAACCAGTTTGATTGGTACGCCCAGTATACAATGATAATTTACCTGTCTAGAAACAATATTATTACAGCGATATAGTTAAAGAATAAGGCTATAACATATTAAAGAAATACTTAAATCGGAGAATAGGTTTAGGAAATACGAGCCATCAAAATGACCCATTTTTTGGGGTGCCCGTTTTTCGTGCCGGTGAATGTATCTATTAAATAATCTAAATTATTTTTAAAAATCTTATTAAAAGCTTAAATACAAGAAATGTAGGTAAATGTTCTCATTTAACGAAATTTCCGAAAATTGTGTATTTTTTTGACCCAAGTAGGCTGAAAAATCAATTTTATAGTTATTGTTATTTCGAAAGTAATAAAACGTGTAAAAATTACAAAAAAATTGAATGTACAATTACAATTGAATGGAATTAAATACACGATAAAATGAATCAAGAGCGATAAAAAGTTTAAAGTAATAAATTCTAGTAATAATATAAAATACAGTAAACTCTCTCTTAAGGGGGTAGGCGCAAAATCTCTGTCCAATGCTATTTAAATACATTTATTTTTTTCGAATCCTGAGAAAACTAATAAATATTTTTTAAAACATACACCCAGAATGAAAGATAACATTATTACGGGGGACCGAAAGTCCCTTAGAATAAAAAAAAGTTTCTTTTGAATGAAATATTCGAAATTAAAAATCACACTAACTTTTCTCTTGTTTTTTCATCCCATTATCTTTATTAAAATAAACATATATTAGGTATATAAGTTATTAAAATAAACATTATATAAGTTTTCAGGGACTTTCTGCCCTCGGTAATAATGTAAGCTTCCATTCTGCGTTTAAATTTTTCAAAAATACTTATTAGTTTTCTCAGAATTCGAAAAAAATTAATGCATTTAATTAGCACTGGACTAAGATTTTGCGCCTATCCACAACGAGCACCTCCTCTATACGGACGGTATTTAAAACAAAATTCATTTGCCGATATACTGAGCCTGTACTCTTCCGGACAATCCCTTAAAATGATGTGTACCTAAATGAAAAAAAAAAATACATAGATATTTTTTCCAAATATTTTAGAATACAAAACTACAATATTTATATTTTATTATTTCAAATTAACACAGAGATGACAACGAGTGATATTTGATAACTTTACCTTATCAGCAGTAGGTAATAAAAATCTGGTTCTAGTGTGGGATCCGTCATTAAAATATTTTGTGTGTCGGTCATTAAAAGAAATGTGATACCAAAACGCGTTGCTCTAATAATACTTTAACATTGCTTTTATGTTGTGACTAAAAATGTTAACGGAATGTCTGCTTGGCAAAAGAAAACATCGGCACAATAACAATTTTCTTCTTTGATATGTTACCTATCAGTGGTGTCATGGCAAAATTAGCAGTGCGGGAACGCAGTGCCGGAACGCACTGCTAATTTTTGTTTACAAAACCTAAATTCTCTATTATTTTTAACTTTTGTTAACCAGTGTGGGAACGGCGTTCCCACGCGTTCCCACACCATGACACCACTGTTACCTATGTATGTGTATGCCAAATTTCATGTCAATCTTAGGTGGTTTTTTAAAATTTATGGGTTTTGCAATATTTTACCGTCAGCGAACGGACTAATAGAAGAGGATCCGATATAAGGCCGATCTGCATCGATATATTTAATGGATAACAATAATTATTGGATATGTAATTTAGTATGTTAACAATTATAAAAAACAAGGGGTGCATGATCTAATTTTCTTCTGACTATAATCAATTAATAATTAATAAATGATTTTTATCTACTCTATGTCATATTATAATATATAAATTTTTAGTTTGTGAAAACTGTCATTATAGATAGCAGTGCTTTAAAGTAAGCATGAAGTAACAATGTATTTTAAATGGGATTTACTTTTTCTCACTGTTTTTGACACACTTTCATATAATTAAATATTCTTTCTTAACTTTCGCGTTTCATGGTGATGACATCTTCTTTTTCTTCAAGTGCCATCTCCGCGAAGGAGGTCGGCAATCATCATAGCTATTCGGACGTTGGAGACGGCTGCTCTGAAAAGTTCGTTTGATGTACATCCGTACCATTCTCTCAGGTTGCGCAACCACGATATTCTGCGTCTCCCTATGCTTCTTTTTCCTTGAATCTTTCCCTGCATAATGAGTTGGAGCAAGTTGTATCTCTCTCCACGTGTAATATGTCCGAGATATTCCAATTTTCTGGTTTTAATTGTATTTAAGACTTCCATTTCTTTATTCACCTTTCTCAGAACCTCTTTGTTTGTGACGTGTTCTGTCCATGATATTTTTAGAATTCTTCTATATACCCACATCTCGAATGATTCCAGTTTTTTCATTGATGCCGCATTCAAGGTCCAAGCTTCCATTCCGTAAAACAGAGTCGAGAAAACGTAGCACCTAGCCAAGCTTATTCTTAGCTCTAACCTTAGATCTCTTGTGCAGAGCACAAGAGAGGTGATGACATAATGAGCAATAAATTACAAAAAAAAAATTTGACAGTTTTGTGGTTTGAAAGAAATTAGAATTTTTATATGTCACAGTTCTAAGAATTGTAGAATAGAAATGAATTCCAGTGACGAAGAGTTACAGTATTTTTATTTGTTTATCGTAGATAAAATATTGTATGAAATTGTGCGTGAAGTACTTTTTGCGAACTTACGCGATGTATAGCACACACTCCGTTTCATAAATAACTATTTTCATATATTAAAAAAAAATGTTTCGACCCGGGTAGATATTATTCCAGATTTTCAGATTTGGGCACAGAGTTGGATTGTTGGGGCACATATGGAGAGCAGGTAGCGCAACAACTATAAACTCAATTTTACAATGGAGACCCGGAGTTAGAAGGAGACGCGGAGGAACTAGAATAAATGGTTACAGGAATTAAAGGAAGATTTATATAGGGCAGGAATTAGAGACTAGCAGAAAAACAGAAGAGGATAGAAAGAAATGGAGAAGCATAGTCAATAGTATCGAGTAGCAGATTGGGAAAAATCTGCTCGAAAAAGATGGATCTAGATAGCTTTTTAGCGGGTAATCCCCACCTGGAGGGTTTAGCCATTTAATTTTTTATTACATATATTATTGGTACATCAAAAATTAAAAGGACGGTGCCTGTAATAAAATCTAAAATATTAAAATTTTCTATAAGTTCAAATTTATTTATTAACATTTTTGATATAATTTTCATAAATAAATGACTTACTATTAACACTTTTTTAATTAATTCCAATAAATCCATTTTACAGCAATAATAATATATTAGTATTTTTGTTAAAATAAATATCAATCATATTATCATAAATAACACAGGTTTACAAAAAAAACTAAATTTCGGACAATTTGACGAAACCATATGACAAGGGGGTTTTTGGAGTGGCTGATCACAAATCCGGGGTCTGCTCACCTCTATCGCGTCAGGTAAAGGTCATTTCAAGGTCAAATCAAGATAAATCGACAGTCGCTCTGAAAAAGTATATTAGGGGGTTCTTGGTGTCGCTGAAGATGAATCCGGAGTCCGCTGACCTCTATCTCGTCTAGTTCAACGTCATTTTAAGGTCAAATCAACAAATTGACACAATTGCTCTGAAAGTATAGGGAGTTTTGGGGTCGCTGATCATGAAAACTGCGGTCCGTTGAGCTCTACTACGTCATGTAAAGGTCATTTCAAGTTCAAATCAGGAGGAGTTAACAAAATGGATTTGACCTTAAATGGCCTTTACCTGACGTGGTTGAGCTCAACGGGCCCCAGTTTTGTGATCAGGGACCCCAAAAACACCCTAATATACTTTTTCACAGCGATTGTGTTGATTTATCTTGATTTGACCTCGAAATGACCTTCAGCTACACGTGATAGAGGTCAGCAGATCCGGGATTCGTTATAAGCGACCCCAAAACCCTCCTAATATACTTTTTCAGAGCGACTGTCGATTTATCTTGATTTGTCCTTGAAATAACCTTTACCTGACGTGATAGAGGTTAGCGAACCCATGATTCGTAACCAGCGACCCCAAAAACCCCCCTAGTCATATGGTTTCGTCAAATAGTCCGAAATGTATTTTTTTGTAAACCTGTATAATCAAAAGAATATCAATATTTTAATTTAAATGGACAACTTTAAAACACAGACAACTGTATTCACAGTAAAAGTTTCAAAAGATCACACATTACGCTCAAAATAGGAAGTAAATCTAGCAGACGAGTCGTTGTGACTTCCAAAATATGACAACACCGCTGGAAGTGACAACGCGCCTTGAACTACCCTATATATGGAAGCCATAACGTATGATGTACGCTTCGGTATATACGTATATATATACAAAATTTATTTTGGTAAATCCTTTCCCCTCAATAGGTAGACCCATTTTATAAGCCCCCCTTTTACCAAATACACAATTTTTAAAAAATAATTCCTAGTAGAAAAGGTGGAAGTCGGACAGCCTCTTCTGTATACCGGAAGTCACAACTTAACGTGCATCAATATATATATATATATATATATATATATATATATATTATATAATTAAAATAAGAAAATCTACGGTTTCGTTTTGATCTAAATGTGTCTCCCTCCATCCTTCGATAGTACTATTTCTAGGTCTACCTGTTGTCAAGGAGGCTCTGAATTTACACCAACACGACCGTAGGTTCTCGATATAAATTAAAATAATTTATATCGCAGTATGGTTAGAACGCCCTCTAAAGGGGAATAAGTGAAACGAATTTCGACTCGATTCAAGTTCCCTGTTTAACCCAGCTATGACAATACCAAAAGGCACCGTTAGAAAAATATTTCAATTTACATTTCAGAGAACCTGTATGAAACGAGTCTGTGTACTTCTAATACAGAGGATGGCATTAGTAAAATAAGAAAATCTACGGTTTCGTTTTGATTTAAATCTGTCTCCCTTCATCCTCCGATAGTACTATTTCTAGGTCTACTTGTTGTCAAGGAGGCTCTGAGGAAGACAAGTTTACACCAACACGACCGTAAGTTCTTGATAAAAATTAAAACAATTAAAACAACGAAACCGTAGATTTTCTTATTTTACTAATGCCTTATTCTGTATTAGAGTACACAGACTCGTTTCATACAGGTTCTCTGAAATGTAAATTGGAAAATTTTCCTAACCGTGCCTTTTGGTATTGTCATACCTGGGTTAAACAGAGAACTTGAATCGAGTCGAAATTCATTTCACTTATTCCCCGTTAGAGGGCGTTCTAACCATACTGCGATATAAATTGTTTTAATTTTTATCAAGAACCTACGGTCGTGTTGGTGTAAATTTGTCTTTCTCAGAGCCTCCTTGACAACAGGTAGACCTAGAAGTAGTAGAGGAGGAGAGGGAGACTTGATCATATGGGAGACTTAATCACTCTTTACTCTTTAAAATTTCAGTAAATAAGTAGCCTAAAATATAAAACCGGCAACAAAGCGTAGCTGTTAGTATGTCTGAAGATCCCATTTAATTTAGTTTGTATTAGAATACACAACGAAGAGCACGTGTTGATTACAAGTTTTTTGTCCCTACCGAGAATTGTTTTCAGAATTATTTTAAGTTGATTTTCTTTAATATTCGTTAAGGTGAGATTTTCGTATAATTTGTGTTTAACACCATAACCATTCAGTTTACGTTTTGCAGAGTTTGCAAGAGGTCTAGTTTGTCGTCATATTTTTATAGACAAAAATATTAAAATGGCGTCTTGGGGGAGACTTGATTCCATCTTATCTGGGAGATATGATCCCGCGATCAAGTCTCCCAGAAATTCCTTATAGATGAGTGTCTTTTATATTATAGATATGCCACGTCAATACAAATGGAGGGAAGGAGCAAAGAAAAGAACACCAGTCGATAGCCAGAAGTTATAAGAAGCTGTTTTAGACGTTATTAATAACGGGACGTCTCTCAAGGAAACGGCAAGTCGTTATCAAATAAATGTTAAGACATTAAAAAGATACGTTCGCCGACAACGATCCGAAAATGTTAAAATAACCTATTATCCTGATTACAAGAAGGCTCAAATATTTACAAATGCAGAGGAAAATATGTTTAAAGATTAGATGTGGCAAGAAAATTAACCAAACAAGCAAAAGGACTAGCGTACGAGTTTGCCGTAAGAAATAATGAAAAAATACCTGCTTCGTGGAATAAACATAAGCAAGCCAGTTACGACTGGTTATACGGATTTCTGAAGAGGATGAAGACCTTATCACTACGATCTCCGGAAGCAACCAGTTTTACTAGTGCAACTAGCTTCAACAGAAACAATGTATCAAAATTTTTCATAAATTTATAGACAGTTCTTGAAAGCAATGGAATTGGACCAGAAGCAATTTGGAGCGTAGAAGAAACTGGCCTTTCAACTGTCCATAAGCCAAAGAAGATGATTGCATGCAAAGGTGCAAAACAGATTGGTAAAATTACGTCAGGGAAACGTGGACCAACAGTAACTCTTTGTTGTGCAATCAACGCAATTGGAAACCATATACCGCCTTTTATAGTTTTTCCTCGAAAACTTTGGCAAGATCACATGATTGATCATAGCCCACCAGGGACCACCGGCGTAGTTTATGAAAGTGGATGTATATCCACTACTCCAATACTCTAAAATCTATCAAATCTAGAACCTGTGGACACAGATGTCCGAATGAAATTCTTACCAATTAAATATTATTATAGTTAAAAAAAAACAATTTATCGGTTTGTTCCCGATGACTTTGGTAAAACAAACTAAACAAAACAAAACTATGTATTCGCAAGATTACCTATATTTACTATTTACTTTTTGAAATATTGGACTTTTAATTCATATGCTTTTTACTCAAAAATTTAGTTTCCGAACATAAAAATCTCTTTCACATAAATTGACTGACCTTTTGCTTCACTCAGTCTGATGTCTTCTCGTGACCCAAAACAGCTCTCCCTCGTTGACTATGTTAAAGGCTACTCATCAAAGCCCTCTCCGTTCTCCAGCTTCAAAACTATCAGTATACCAGCACCAATTCTCCAACAAGCCGGGCCTCTTTTGACACGTACTCGATTCAAACAAAACTCCAAAAATTCTCTGCTCTCCTTCTCACAATAATACAGAATCAAAGAGGTATTTCGTCTCAATTTGATCTGTCTCTCGTTCCACTTTTCAACACTATTCTCCACTATCAAACAGCCACTGGTACTTGCTAACTATCTATCCACGAAAACGTCGAACTGCTCTTCAGCGATGCCAAAAACATAATGACTTCTTTTTCAAACTCTCTCAATCATTCAAACCACTTTTCCCCTTCCAAGTTGCCAAGAATCATAAACAACATTTTCCATTCGACAAACAAACAGTCTTTTTCAAAATTATTCCGACCATCCTAATTACTTTCGGGGAACTATACAACATTTACTCGTGTTGAAACAAAGATATTAAAATTCCAAACTTTATTTTAAAACCACTTTTCTCGAAAATGATAATTACATCCAGCTGTGGATTCTATAGTTTCCGTAGTAAACAAACTTCTCCATTTTAAACCTAAATACATCGTCCTTTTCACTTTAATTATTCACAAAAGTCTTTAATGGTTCATCGGAAAGTTCATTAAAAGAGAAATCCACTTACATCCAAACTAAATTCTAATAAATATTTACAGCTCAATATACAGGGTGTATCAAATTTATCTGCCCGCGTTATAAAATAAAAAAATTTAATTTAATTTTCATTTTGCCTTTGATTGATAAATTGAAAACACAATAACATCCCCGCCTTGTTTTGAGATAAAACCAGTATTAATAAGTGCAACAAAAATATGATTTTCTCTCGACAACAACACTTTTCTATTGTGTGAAAATATTGAGTCCCACCTGAAAAACAATTGCTTTCTTTTTCCCAGTGTCTCTACTTAGATGGGTTTTGGTAAGTTTTCGATCGAAAATTTCCTAAGTCTTTAGTCTCAAATGAATTTTCATACTTTTTGGCTACTCTGTTTTCTTCATTTATTAAATTTTCACATTCCCTCAATATTGCACGCAGTTCCTTCTCCTTTTCTTCTCCACATATCAATTTTATTTCTTCTTTTTTCTTTCTTAATCTCTCAGCTTTGTTTAACTTATCCACATACCTTCTCTCATCATGATCTTGACATTTATCTTTATCCTCTTCGTCTTCATAGGAATATTCCCTCCATGATTTAAAATCATAGCAATACGAATAAAAGTGTTCCACCTCTTCCTTTGTCGAATTTTCAGTTCCTAATTTGGGCACCCGTGTTTTTTCAGACCATCGGGAGTTTAAGTGAAAATAATACGTAAACGTTTTATAAAAGTCTTTTTTTTATCACTAGTACAAGGTAGATCATTGTCGAATTGTGGATCAACAGAATCGTACGCTCCTCTCCTACTTATATTTCCTAGAGTTTCATAAACCATTGTTATACAGGTAAAATAGTCATCATCTGTTTTGATTTCTTCCCCTAGCGCTTTACGTTTGTCAGGATGTTGCTTTAAGACTTTCTTCCTGTAGGCAGTTTTGATAATGTCATCTGTTGCTTTGTATCCTATATTTGGAATACCTAGGACTTTGTAATGATCTTGTGACTTCCATTCTTTAGGGTCTAAACTTCTCAAATATTCTACATCGTCTTTTTTTTTTTTTTTTTTTTTTTTTTTATTTATTTTTTTATATGGCTTTGGCAGTTTGCCATACAGCCAGTTACATGTTTTTTTTTTTAATCTCATTAGGAGCAGTAAAAAGTTTTTGAATTATTTTCAATTAAATATAGACTAGAATAGATAAATTTAAAGTTGGAAATCAATACAACAATTAGCGAAAAGAAGAGAAAATTTTATCTATATACATACACATTAACAAGGGTCACACGCTTCACGTCCAGGGGCCCATCAGGACATTATAATATAAAACATATACAGGAAAACTAGGCCACGGTAAATAGGATTAAACATATAAAGGAGAGAAAACAAAGGTAAACAGTAAAAACAAATTATTATTATTTTTTTTTTAACTAAAGAAAAATATTACATTTGGCCAAAAAATCGATTATGCAGTCGTAAATTAATCTGTTTTGAGTCGCTAGAGCAGATAAAACGTTAAACGGAGATTTACCGGTAATGTGAACTATATTATTATATAATAAGGTGGATTCCAGATTATTTTTGGCACAACCAAAAATTACATGATCTAGGTCACCTTCTACTCCACATTCCACACAGTTTTTACTCTCAACTACATGAATTCTTGCAAGATGAGCAGGAAAGCAAGCATGTCCAAATTTTAGCCTAGATATCGTTGTTATGTAACGCCTAGGGACATTATAGGTTCTATGCCAATGTGAAACAGGGACAGTTGTGTGTAAAGAAGTGTATCTATTTGGGTTGGTAAAGCAAAACTCAGACCATAGGTCACTCCATTTATGTTTCAAGGCTGCCTTACGTGTGGCAACCAAATCAGAAATACTTGGTAGATATTCTGTGGTTTCCCCTGAATAAATACTTAATTTGGCTAAATGGTCCACATGCTCATTATGTTTAATCCTACTGTGTGCTTTTGCCCATATAAATATCACATTTTTTTAAATTTCTTTAAATTGTTTCACCAATTTTTTAATTAATATTATATAGGGATTGGAGTATGTGCTTGGAAAAGTAGGTTGGTTAATAGCTGTGAGAACTGACATCGCATCTGTAACAATAATAACGGAGGATTCCCTGTTAGAAACAAAAACTAGGGCTTGATATATGGCAATTGCTTCCGCACTAAATATGGAAATATTTGCTTTTAATTTGAACATTTTTTCTACCTTTTCCATGGGGATGTAAAAGGCACATCCTGTACCGTCTCCTGATTTGGAGGCATCCGTGTAGATAGTACTGTGGTAATCCCAATTGGATAAGATGCTTGTTATAATGTTGTTATTTGCTCTTCCAGTGTTTACATAATTTGGTTTAATAAATTTAACGTCATAAAAAAATGTTTCAAAATCATTTGTATCTGTGTGTGATTTTAAGTTAATAGCTTCATCACCAGAAACTGTGTTTTCTCTAAGAGCTTCACATAGGGTTGGAGAGTTTTTCTTCATCCAATATTTATTCGTTAAATCATAATTGTTTAAATTTATTAATTCGGTATAAAGGAAAGTGTTCTGGTGTTTAATTTTCAGTAAAAATTTTTCGGCCAGGAAATGTCTTCTAAGAGAAATTGGAGGCTCAAGTGCTTCAACATAAAGGGGCTCAATAGGAGTTGTCTTCATGGCTCCAATACAGATCCGCAGACACTGGTTTATAAATATGTTTAATTTGTTTAGTAAGTTCTTGCTGGCAGATCCATATAACCAACATCCATAATCTACGATAGAGCGAATGTACGTCCTATAAAAAAGTAAGGAAGTCTGAACATCTGTTCCCCACCAAGTTTTAGTTGTCATTTTCAGAAAGTTTAGGCCTTTTTCACATCTATTTAACATATATTCTATGTGAAATTTCCATGTGAGTTTGTGATCCAGTATAATGCCCAAATATTTAACTACCTTTTTAAAAGGAATTTCTCGCTGTTTTACTATAAATGTTTCTATATTGGGAATATTATGTCTACTGAAAATGGTCATTACTGATTTTGTGGTCGACAGTTGAAGGTGATTTTCTTCCAACCATATTTCTACAACATTATAAGTATCCATTAAAAATCCAAAAGCTTCATCTCTCTTCTTTGTTTCGCAGTATATGCTGAAGTCATCTGCATATTGGATAATCTTAAAAGGATATTTTTCCAACTTTAATTTATGTAGGTCAGCTGTGTATAAATTGAAAAGCAAAGGACTTAAGACAGCTCCTTGTGGAATTCCTGTAAAAACATATCTTGGGCCTAATAAATGGTTGTTAAAATCCCTGACATAAACATGTCTTTCTGAATATAATCCGACAATAGCATATACTATTGCCTTAGGAATTTTAAAATCAATAATCATTTTTTTACTCAAAATATTTAAGCTTAAGGTGTCATATGCTTTCTCAATATCAATAAAAATTGTTGGAAAATAGTTATTTCTAGAGAAATTATTTTGAATATTTGTTACTAAGGTTGTAAGTGCATCTAGCGTACCCACTCCTCTTTTGTATGCAAATTGATAGGGCGTAAGCAGGTCTTTTTTATGTAGCCACCATTCTAGCCTATGTTTTAGCATACGTTCGAAAGTTTTTTGCACACATGATAGCAGAGAAATCGGTCTATACGAATGGGCCAAATTAGGGTCTTTACCTTGTTTAGGAATCGGTGTGATTATAATTTTTCTAAAGTCTTCAATGCATTCACCTGCAAGCATCTCATCAAAAATTTGTAGAAGAAACCTTTTTGCTATAATTGGTAGGTTCTCTAACATTGGATACTTTATTTGATCAAAACCCGGGGCAGTACATTTTTTATTTATTAAAGCATAATTTAGTTCATTAATGTGAAATTTTTTTGCCAAAAAATGATTTTTATCTAAGAACGTTTGTTCGATATTTACAGTGGAAGGAACAGTCTGGGGAGCTACATGATTAAAAAACTCATCTATTAAATCATCATTATGTGGCTTACCCAGGTTTATTGCTTTACGATTCATTTTTTTTGCTTGTTTCCATATCATGCTCGCTGGAGTATTTTTGTTGAGATTGGAACACCATTCAATCCAACTTTTTTTAGCTTTTTCTTTTAATGTTCGTTTAGTAAGTGCCATACATTTTTGGTAAGCAAGAAAATTATCTTCTGTGGGGGTTTCTTTGTATACTCGCAGTAAATGTTTTCTTTCAGAAATTATGTTGTCACATTCTGCATCCCACCAAGGTGAAGGTGTTCGATTTTTGCACTTAAATGGTCTGTATTCTCTTAAAGTTCTTTGTGCTGCATTATTTATACAATTGATTAAGAATGCATATTTTTCTTTGGTGGTTGGATATTCTGCATCAGTAAAATTATAAAAATAGTCTTCCACAATCTCTTTATATTGCTCCCAATTAGCTCCTTTTAGGTTCCATCTATATCGCGGAACTGTGATATCCTGCGGAATTTGTTGCATTGCAAGAGTTATTTTTATCATAAAATGATTCGATCCTAGTGTGTCGGAGTATACTGCCCAATCTATATCACTAGCTACATCCGAGGAGCAAAAGGTAACATCTATCATAGAAACATTGCAGCCTGGCCGGGTAATGCACGTAGGTTCGCCCGTATTCATAACTACAAAATCACAATTATTACTTGCTTCAATGAGTTGTTTACCAATAGAATCGTTTTTATGCGATCCCCAGGTAGAATGATGCGCGTTAAAATCCCCACCAATAATACATGGAGTTGAAAATTGCGAAAAAATATTTACCCAATCAGTCGTGTTGGTTTTAATGTCCGGTGCCCTATAAACGGAAACTATACTTAAACTTTTATTGTTGAATTTAATATTAATACCACAAACAAGAAGGTCGACATTAAAATTTGAAACTATGCTTAATTCTAGGTGTGAAATCGATTTTTTGACCAAAATGCAGACTCCAGAAAAACCATCTTGTCTATCCTTACGAATTACATTATAACCTACAAAACTGTATACTTTGTTGGGTTTAAACCATGTTTCACTTATTATTGCGACATCAATATTATTATTTACAAGATAATGCATTAAACTATTTTTATTGGAAACAGCAGAACGTGCGTTCCACTGACAAATATTTAATGTCTTTAGTAATGGAGTGAAGGTTACTTTTTACATGTGTCCTCCAACACTTTATTTATTCTTGTTTGAATTAAATCATTATTTAAATTTTTTATATCTTCAATAGTATGAATACTTTTTAAAAAATCAACTATACAATCTGCAATTGACTTTACAATGTTTTTATTATTTAAATCTTGATAAGTTGGTGGATTATTATTTCGAGGCAGTGGTTGATTAGGGCCAAACTGAAAAGGGAACATCGATTGTGGAGGAGGAGTGTCATTAGAAATTCGACGTTTTTTATTGCTGTTGCCGGTAGGACTACGTGTAGGATGTGTGGGCAAAACATAATTGCTATTTTTCTTAAAATTGGAGTGTAAAAAGGAGTTAGAATTTCCAGAACTGGATTCAACTGCTGGTAAAGGCGGAAAATTTTCGTTGGACAAAGTAGAAAAACTATTTTTAACAGATATTCCCGAATAAGACATTTCATATTTTTCTCTTGCTTCAATAAAGGAAATATTCTCCACAACCATAATATTCTTAATTTTACGTTGTTTCTCATAATGCGGACATTTTCTTGAAATGGAAACATGGTCATTAGTTTTGCAATATATACAGCGAATTTCTGAATCGTTACAAACGTGATTTTCGCCTTTTACGTTACTACATTTAATGCACAATTCCTCAACCCTTTTACAGTTCCCGGAAATGTGTCCAAAAAGCAGACACCGGAAACATTGAGTAATTCTGCTGAAAAACCGCTCTACCGAAAAATAAACACTATTTATTGAAATATAATTGGGTAAAATATTCCCTTCAAAGGTTACAATGACGGTTTTTTTGGGGACATACTGTATATCACCATCCTTTTCTATTCTACGATGTGTACGTTTAACATCAACTACTGTTGCGGAAGATGTTATGTTATCTAAAATATATTTCGTATCGTATTGAGTATCAACATCTCTTATCAAACCCTTAATTTCCAATAAATGATTTGGTATAAACGCTACAAGATCATTTTCTGATAAAAGAGGATTGTTTACCAAAGCATTGGCATCAGAACATGTTTTTAGACAAACTTTTATTCTATTTTTTCCAACGCTTCGAATTTGAATAATATTCTTAACGTTCAATTTCTTATGCAAAATATCTGCCACACATAAAGGATGCAACCGACCTGCATTTTGAATATTTTTCCGTTCGATATAAACACAAATATTATTCAAATTATACTTATCTCCATTCCTTAGGTTAAAAAGTTTAGGTATTTTGTTTTGTTTATGAATATCCTTTTCATTATCACTAATGAGCTGACGACTGGTTCCAGCTGTTGCTACAGAACAAGCAGTGGTATCCATCTCTTGTACGGGGACCGATTCATAATTCGCATCACTTTTAGAGTTATTTACACTCACTGTCTGGTTAATCGTTTCACCTAACGGCGTCTTTATATTTACAGCTTCCCCCATTTAGGGGGAGCTATTTACACTCCGTACACTTTATCGCAAAAAGAGATTAAACTAGTTTACAAAGTAAAAATTAAATAATTAATAGCCGATATCGGTAATTATCACTGGTTTTGTTGATAGTAATACGTCCGGTACCTATGAAGTCTATCACGATACTGCTACATCGTCTTCATAGTCCACGGTTTCTGGAGTTAGTTCTTCCTCTTTGTCCTCTTTTGGAATATCAACTTCTAGTTCGATTAAGGGATGTTGCACAAAACGAAGTTCAGGTTCTCCTCCGCCTACATTTTCGTAAATAAAATAATATCTCAGCGCGACTGCTGTGCAAATACCACTTTTTTCAATTCTGGCTTCTCCCCTGTTTACTTCTTCTTCAAATAACACAGTTTCAAAGGTATCTCTTTCGCCTTCTTTTTCTATTCTGATCTCTTTTTTCGAGGAATCCCGATCTTTATTTTCTTTTGACAATCTTCTTTCTTCTTTTTCTTCTTCTGGACTCATCTCTTTTTTCGAGGAATCCCAATCTTCATTTCCTTTTGACAATCTTCTTTCTTCTTTTTCTTCTACTGGGCTCATCTCTTTTTTCGAGGAATCCCAATCTTCATTTTCTTTTATCCATCTTCTTTCTTCTTTTTCTTCTTCTGGGCTCATCTCTTTTTTCGAGGAACCCCAATCTTCATTTTCTTTTATCAATCTTCTTTCTTCTTTTTCTTCTTCTGGACTCATCTCTTTTTTCGAGGAATTCCAATCGTCAATTTCTTTTGTCACTCTTTTTTCTTCTTTTTCTTATTCTGGGCTCATCTCTTTTTTCGAGGAATCCCAGGCTTCATTATTTTTATTTATCTTCTGTTGCTTTCTCCTCTTTCTTCTCTGTCCTTGCTTCATTGCCAAATTCATTTCCACCGTTTGTTTTTTGTCAAAATTATCCTTTTTCCGTTTCTCATGTTCCTTGTCCATTTCCAGAATGTCCTGTTCTTTTTCTTTTGCTTGTTTTGTTTCCTGTTGATTGTTATCCATTTTTTGTTGTGTTTCCTTCATCGCTCGTTTTGTTTCTTCCTGATTTTCTTGCATTTTATCCATTTTATCCATCTTCTTTGATGTTTCTTCCTGATTTTTATCCCTTTTATTTAATATTTCATCCCATTTTTGTAACTGGAGTTCCATCAGTTGTATTACTTTATCTAATCCTGATAATTCCTGTTGTTCTGATGCCATGATTGCTGTTTCAAAAATGTCTTCTTGTTCTTTGTTTTCTTTGCTTTTGCTTCTGGCTGTTATCGACATGTATTTAAAATTTATCCCCGCCTAATATGAAATTCGAAAATACCTTGTATGCTGTCGAGACGAAAATGTTTCTCTCCCTAAATATAAGCAATTTATCCCACAAATTTTTAAATATCTCAAAATTCAAATCAATCAAAAATAAACTAATTATGTAAAATTGTACCTAGATAAAAAAATTAAGTCAAACAAATATTTCAAAAAATTTTAAATATATCAAACTCTTTCCGACGGGCAAATAAATTTTCCTTCACCTGTTTTCCGTTTCCTATTCCCCTCAAATTCACAACCAGAGATACTTTAATGTCCTACGTTGGCTCGCCATGTGGTTATGATCTGCTTCTTATTAATTTTATATTAATTATTATTTATTTGATTAATTATTTAATTGTCGCAAATCATACATAAAAATGAATAAAAAATCTCAGGGTGCCTTTTTATACTATTAAAAAAAAACTAAATTATCTCACGTTATACTTATCTTCTCTCGTGAGTTCAGTATCTCTTAGTTGATCCTAATCGGGATAAAATAGGGAAAAGAAATAAAGCAAAATATTAAAATAAACATACAGAATTGTCTTTTATTTATCAAAATCAATACTCTAAAATCTATCAAATCTAGAACCTGTGGACACAGATGTCCGAATGAAATTCTTACCAATTAAATATTATTATAGTTAAAAAAAAACAATTTATCGGTTTGTTCCCGATGACTTTGGTAAAACAAACTAAACAAAACAAAACTATGTATTCGCAAGATTACCTATATTTACTATTTACTTTTTGAAATATTGGAATTTTAATTCATATGCTTTTTACTTAAAAATTTAGTTTCCGAACATAAAAATCTCTTTCACATAAATTGACTGACCTTTTGCTTCACTCACTCTGATGTCTTCTCGTGACCCAAAACAGCTCTCCCTCGTTGACTATGTTAAAGGCTACTCATCAAAGCCCTCTCCGTTCTCCAGCTTCAAAACTATCAGCATACCAGCACCAATTCTCCAACAAGCCGGGCCTCTTTTGACACGTACTCGATTTAAACAAAACTCCAAAAATTCTCTGCTCTCCTTCTCACAATAATACAGAATCAAAGAGGTATTTCGTCTCAATTTGATCTGTCTCTCGTTCCA
The DNA here is from genome assembly GCF_917563875.1 of Diabrotica virgifera virgifera. Classification (NCBI taxonomy): domain Eukaryota; kingdom Metazoa; phylum Arthropoda; class Insecta; order Coleoptera; family Chrysomelidae; genus Diabrotica; species Diabrotica virgifera. The sequence continues at coordinate 104,003,147 of NC_065448.1, read as the reverse complement.
CTTTTCAACACTATTCTCCACTATCAAACAGCCACCGGTACTTGCTAACTATCTATCCACGAAAACGTCGAACTGCTCTTCAGCGATGCCAAAAACATAATGACTTCTTTTTCAAACTCTCTCAATCATTCAAACCACTTTTCCCCTTCCAAGTTGCCAAGAATCATAAACAATCTTTTCCATTCGACAAACAAACAGTCTTTTTCAAAATTATTCCGACCATCCTAATTACTTTCGGGGAACTATACAACATTTACTCGTGTTGAAACAAAGATATTAAAATTCCAAACTTTATTTTAAAACCACTTTTCTCGAAAATGATAATTACATCTAGCTGTGGATTCTATAGTTTCCGTAGTAAACAAACTTCTCCATTTTAAACCTAAATACATCGTCCTTTTCACTTTAATTATTCACAAAAGTCTTTAATGGTTCATCGGAAAGCTCATTAAAAGATAAATCCACTTACATCCAAACTAAACTCTAATAAATATTTACAGCTCAATATACAGGGTGTATTAAATTTATGTGCCCGCGTTATAAAATAAAAAAATTTAATTTAATTTTCATTTTGCCTTTGATTGATAAATTGAAAACACAATAATACATACAAACTTTTAACAATATTTTTAAAAGTTTATTCCTCTTATTTTTCCTTATAGGTCTGGATCCCGCGTATGAACAAAAAGTTGATTAATAGCAAGCTGAAAATTTGTTAATAGCTTAAGGGTGTCTATTCGGACAAACTTTGATATATGGGAACACTGGAACAGGGGCAGTTTTAATTGTGGAACAGGTTAAAAATTTGGAACGATCAGACTACGAAAACGGCCCATTTATTTTGTCCGACAGAATAAATTTAAACTCTCCGAACAGAGATTAGACTCTCATGCAAAAATCAGACTGCTATTTATCACCTGTCATAATTCCTGTCATTTGAAATATTCTACATGTTCCACTCATTAAACGCCCATTTGGTGAGAAATAGCAGTCTGATTTTTGCATGAGAGTTTAATCTCTGTTCGGAGAGTTTAAGTCTATTCTGTCGGACAAAATAAATGAGCCGTTTTCGTGGTCTGACCGTTCCAAATTTTTAACCTGTTCCACAATTAAAACTGCCCCTGTTCCAGTGTTCCCATATATCAATGTTTATCCGACTAGACATCCTTAAGCTATTAACACATTTTCAGCTTGCTATTAATCAACTTTTTTTTCATACGCGGGATCCAGACCTATTAAATTTGCCTACGCGTAGAAATAGGATTAATGAAGTAATTAGTGAAATCTTTAAGCCGACAACCGTCTTTAGAGATTCGCCACTTTCTATATAAGTATTAAACATTTTGTAAAGGAAAGATTATAATCATTATTATCTGTTATTTTAATAAATCTTGTGATTGGTTATATTGTTGGGGTATTTAATCAACGGTTATAGTTGGTAAGAGGGATGCCTTTTAATACTTTAATACTTAGTTCAAATACTTTCATTAATTCTGGAACACGAAATATGAAATGAAATATCAACACTATTCTCCACTATCAAACAGCCACTGGTACTTGCTAACTATCTATCCACGAAAACGTCGAACTACTCTTCAGCGATGCCAAAAACATAATTACTTCTTTTTCAAACTCTCTCAATCATTCAAACCACTTTTCCCCTTCCAAGTTGCCAAGAATCATAAACAATCTTTTCCATTCGACAAACAAACAGTCTTTTTCAAAATTATTCCGACCATCCTAATTACTTTCGGGGAACTATACAACATTTACTCGTGTTGAAACAAAGATATTAAAATTCCAAACTTTCTTTTAAAACCACTTTTCTCGAAAATGATAATTACATCCAGCTGTGGATTCTATAGTTTCGGTAGTAAACAAACTTGCTCCATTTTAAACCCAAATACATCGTCCTTTTCGCTTTAATTATTCACCAAAAGCTTTAATGGTTCATCGGAAAGCTCATTAAAAGAGAAATCCACTTACATCCAAACTAAATTCTAATAAATATTTACAGCTCAATATACAGGGTGTATTAAATTTATGTGCCCGCGTTATAAAATAAAAAAATTTAATTTAATTTTCATTTTGCCTTTGATTGATAAATTGAAAACACAATAATACATACAAACTTTTAACAATATTTTTAAAAGTTTATTCCTCTTATTTTTCCTTATAGGTCTGGATCCCGCGTATGAACAAAAAGTTGATTAATAGCAAGCTGAAAATTTGTTAATAGTTTAAGGGTGTCTATTCGGACAAACTTTGATATATGGGAACACTGGAACAGGGGCAGCTTTAATTGTGGAACAGGTTAAAAATTTGGAACGATCAGACCACGAAAACGGCCCATTTATTTTGTCCGACAGAATAAATTTAAACTCTCCGAACAGAGATTAGACTCTCATGCAAAATCAGACTGCTATTTATCACCTGTCATAATTCCTGTCATTTGAAATATTCTACATGTTCCACTCATTAAAACGCCCATGTGGTGAGAAATAGCAGTCTGATTTTTGCATGAGAGTTTAATCTCTGTTCGGAGAGTTTAAGTCTATTCTGTCGGACAAAATAAATGAGCCGTTTTCGTGGTCTGACCGTTCCAAATTTTTAACCTGTGCCACAATTAAAACTGCCCCTGTTCCAGTGATCCCATATATCAATGTTTATCCGACTAGACATCCTTAAGCTATTAACAAATTTTCAGCTTGCTATTAATCAACTTTTTTTTCATACGCGGGATCCAGACCTATTAAATTTGCCTACGCGTAGAAATAGGATTAATGAAGTAATTAGTGAAATCTTTAAGCCGACAACCGTCTTTAGAGATTCGCCACTTTCTATATAAGTATTAAACATTTTGTAAAGGAAAGATTATAATAATTATTATCTGTTATTTTAATAAATCTTGTGATTGGTTATATCGTTGGGGTATTTAATCAACGGTTATAGTTGGTAAGAGCGATGCCTTTTAATACTTTAATACTTAGTTTAAATACTTTCATTAATTCTGGAACACGAAATATGAAATGAAATATCAACACTATTCTCCACTATCAAACAGCCAGTGGTACTTGCTAACTATCTATCCACGAAAACGTCGAACTGCTCTTCAGCGACGCCAAAAACATAATTACTTCTTTTTCAAACTCTCTCAATCATTCAAACCACTTTTCCCCTTCCAAGTTGCCAAGAATCATAAACAATCTTTTCCATTCGACAAACAAACAGTCTTTTTCAAAATTATTCCGACCATCCTAATTACTTTCGGGGAACTATACAACGTTTACTCGTGTTGAAACAAAGATATTAAAATTCCAAACTTTCTTTTAAAACCACTTTTCTCGAAAATGATAATTACATCCAGCTGTGGATTCTATAGTTTCCGTAGTAAACAAACTTTCTCCATTTTAAACCCAAATACATCGTCCTTTTCACTTTAATTATTCACAAAAGTCTTTAATGGTTCATCGGAAAGCTCATTAAAAGAGAAATCCACTTACATCCAAACTAAATTCTAATAAATATTTACAGCTCAATATACAGGGTGTATCAAATTTATGTGCCCGCGTTATAAAATAAAAAAATTTAATTTAATTTTCATTTTGCCTTTGATTGATAAATTGAAAACACAATAATACATACAAACTTTTAACAATATTTTTAAAAGTTTATTCCTCTTATTTTTCCTTAAATTTGCCTGCGCGTAGAAATAGGATTAATGAAGTAATTAGTGAAATCTTTAAGCCGACAACCGTCTTTAGAGATTTGCCACTTTCTATATAAGTATTAAACATTTTGTAAAGGAAAGATTATAATAATTATTATGTTATTCTAATAAATCTTGTGATTGGTTATATCGTTGGGGCATTTAATCAACGGTTATAGTTGGTAAGAGGGATGCCTTTTAATACTTTAATACTTAGTTTAAATACTTTCATTAATTCTGGAACACGAAATATGAAATGCCTTAAAAATGTTTATTCTGATACTGATTATTATTATATTTGATTAAATTGATAAACATAATTTCATTCATAACAGTAATAACAGTTAGTTTCCACGTTAACAAAAAATAAACACAATAATTCGATTTGGACGTTACGAATTTTCCGTTAGGAAATTGTATAGTTACGAACTGTCGCCGTTACGAAGTGTCGCCTTTACGAACTGTCGCTGTTACGAATTGTCCGCTACCAGTTGTCCGGTTACGAACTGTCGCGTTACGAGATATCTTGGAACCAAAGAAGCCATGCACACAGCTGCTGAAACTGTATTAAAACCTATCAAGTCCAGAAGAAACGAAGATTGGTTCGACAAAGAGTGTAGACATACTAACCAACCAAAAAATGAAGCATACAAGAGACTACAGCAGCGCAGAACGGGATCAACTCTCGAAGATTATGAAAATCTTAGAAGAGAAGAAAAGAGAATATTTAGAATAAAAAGGAAAGAACAATACGAACACGCTCTAAACGAAATTGTTTACTACCACAATGGAAAAGACTAACGAAAATTCTAGCAACAGATAAACAGCTGCAGAAAAGAATTCAAACCCAGAATAATGGCCTATAAAGATAGGGACGGCTCTATAATTAGTAACAAGGAGCATATACTAAACAGGTAAGCGAAACATTTTGAAGAACTGCTTAGTGGCAAACACGAAGATGGCGAGATGTAGGATCCCATGCTTCAAATGAGTGAAGATGATCGGCAGCCACTCCATAACGAAGAAGAAATTAGAGAAGCCATCTTAACACTGAAAAATAATAAAACCTCCGGTTCGAATAATCTCCCTGCGGAAATTTTCAAAAACGGCGGCGACACCCTCTGCATAAACTGATATTTGCAATTTGGCGAGAGAAAAAACACCCACAGACTTCAAGTTGGGTGTACTATGTCCTCTATACAAAAAGGGAGACATGATGGTGTGTTATAATTATAGAGGCATCACTCTATTCAATATGGCATATAAAGTGTTGTCCAACGTATTATACAAACGACTTCCCCCTACGCCGAAGAAATAGTAGGAGGATATCAGTGCGGTTTCCGTCCTAATAAATCAACAACGAACCAGATATTTACAGTGAGGCAGATCCTTGAAAAACCCTAGAGTTTGGCGTCGACACCCACCACATATTCATGGACTTCAAAGCCGCATATGACTCAGTTAATAGGTAAACTTCTATTTGCTATGGTAGAATTTCAAATACCGCTCCATCTTGTCTAAGTAATTAATCTTACACTCAGAGCCCCTTCGATTGCAAAAATGGACTAAGACTGGGGATGGACTATCGTGTCTCTAATCCTGGCATTATAAATATAATTCGTGAGTCCTAAATTAATACGAATGGTACTATCTTTAACAAATCAGTACAAATTTTCGGATACGCAGATGACATAGATATAATTGGTAGATCCACAGATTATCTGACTGAAGCATTTCGGTCGTTAAGAGCATCTGCACAGAAAATGGGACTAAATTTAAATGATTAAAAGACCAAATATATGTATTGTACTAGGACGAGCAACCCATCACCTACAAGAATAATAATTGACGACCTAGAACTGGAAGTTGTCAACACCTTCATATACTTAGGCTCGCAGCTAACTAAAGAAAACAATGTCAATGAAGAGATTAAAAGAAGAATAGTACTTGTCAATAAGTGTTACTATGGGAAGACAGATGGCCTCAAAAATACCTAGAAAAATTAAATTTACTGTCTAGAACACAGTAATAAGACCAGTGCTAACATTAGGTTCAAAAAGTTGGTCACTTACACAGAAATACCAAGAATGGCTCAAACGTTTTGAAAAATCCTAAGACGAATATAGAGGCATAGAAGAACAAGGTTTGTGGCGCGCAGGCGTTACAGATTTGAGTTGTGTAGAAGTTTTGGAGAACCTGAAGTTGTAAAATTCATTAAGGTAGCACGCCTTATATGGATAAGTCATGTAATCAGGCGAAAGGAAGAGATACAATAGTCAGAAAAGTTTTTGACAGAACAGGGCCGATAGGACAACGAGCAAGAGGAAGACCGAGACTTAGGTACCAAGACAACTTAAAAAAGAATGTGTGTGTACTTTGTACGCACGTAAGAAGTTATACTTTTATTATATAATTTCTTAAAAATAAATATACTTTAAACAGTTTGTTTTAATTTTTTTTAAACACCAAACTAATTTTGTGCTTACCGCTTTTAAAAAAATAAAAAAAGTATAGGATTGCTCCGGGGTTCAAATGGGGTAGTGAAGCGCAATACATGATGCTGTTTCCAGTTAGCATCTCTAGCCTCTCCTACTCAATTCCTATCCTCACCTCCACGAAGTGTGGCTTAGGTTGAACGGGTGAACCCTGGAGAACCTGAGCAACCCTGTTGGAGATTGGGTAACCAACCCCAGTGGAAGGCAGGGTCAGGGCTGACGAGGAAGGGAGAAATGGTCCCCCGAAAAGGGGGTTTTGCTATGGACCAGCAACCCATACAAGGAAAAAGAAAGACGCTACGAATCGAATACTATTGCCTCGGAATAGACATGAAACACGGATTAGACCCAAGCTACGAAATAAGGACATTCTTTTAGGCACATGGAACGTACTAAGCTGGTTCAGGCCCGGAATTGCAACACATGCCATAAAACAGCTTCAAAAATATAAGATGGACGTAACAGCGATCCAAGAAATGAGATTGACAGGATCGGGAAGCCTGCAAATGGAAAATTCCCTGGTTTTCTGGTCAGGAGAAGAGGAAAGGCACGAATTTGGATGTGGGTTTGTAGTTAACGGAAAACTCAAGTCTGCCATAATTGATTTCAAACCAATCAACAAGCGCATGTGTTCTCTAAGGCTTAAAGGAAAATGGTTTAACCTAACACTCTTCTCAACCCACGCACCAACTGAAGAAGCAAATGAAGACGACAAGGAGGAATTTTATGAAATTCTAGAACAACAGTACAGAATGGCACCCAGACACGACGTCAAAATCATACTGGGAGACTTCAATGCCAAACTAGGTAAAGAGGACCATCTTAGAGCGGTGATCGGTACACATAGCTTACACGATAACACCAATGATAACGGATCAAGATTGGCAGAGTTCGCTGTAGCCAACAATATGGTAGTGAAAACTACACAGTTCCAAAGGAAAAATATACATAAAGTAACCTGGGTGTCAAATGACGGAATCACACGAAACCAGATAGACCACGTGCTCATCGACGGAAGACACTCTAGCAATATTATCGGCGCACACAGTTTAAGGGGAGCAAAAAGTGACTCTGACCACTTCCTGGTCAGAATAAAAATGAGAACAAGGCTAAACACGAGACATCCAAAGCAACGCCAACAAGGAAACAGATGGGACATTTCAAGGCTCGATCTACCTGATAATGAACGCCAATATCAGTCACTGATCCAAAATAAATTGCAGACAATGGAAGAAGAAGAGACATCAACACCAGAATTGACCATAGACCAGAAATTGCAAAATATAACAAACGCCATAGAAAACGCCGCAGGGGAACGATAGGGAAACAAAAGAATAACAAGAAGAAAAACCAGTGGTTTGACCAGGAGTGCGAACAAAGCTTACAGCAGAAAGCAATCAAGAGGCTGGAGCTACTAACGCGACCTACAGAAGAGAACAGGGAAGACTACAACAGAGTAAGGACTCAAACGAGAAGACTTTTGAGAAGAAAAAATAAAGAGTACCTAGAAGCACGAATACAGCAACTCGAGGAGGAACATAGAACCGGTCAGTCTAGACAGTTTTATAGGGACATAAAAACAATGACGGGCAACACGATCAACAGCCCAAGATTTATAAAAGAGGATGCAGGACAATTGCTCACTGACGACGAAGAGATAAGCCGCCAATGGAGAAAGTATTTTGAGCAACTCTTAAATACAGAAAACCCCACAACGACACGGCAACAAAGACAGTACCAGTTAGCCGAACCTGAAATACCAGGGCCCACACTAGCTGAAGTAAAGTCCGCAATTTCGTCCCTAAAAAACCATAAAGCCCCAGGCCCAGACGGCATACAGGCGGAACTACTAAAAAAGGGGGGAGACAAACTACATCTTGAGATATATCATCTTATAAGAGAAGTCTGGGAAAGAGAAGAAATACCGAAACACTGGCATGAAAGCCATATAATACCTATTCACAAGAAGGGAGACAAACAAATATGTCGGAACTATAGAGGAATATCGTTAATTAATACAACATACAAGATTATATCCATAATATTGTTTTTAGAAGATTAACTCCATACGCAGAGGAAATAATAGGCGACTACCAAAGCGGATTCAGACCGGGAAGGTCGACTATAGACCAGATCTTCGTCCTACGCCAGGTGTTGGAAAAAAACTGGGAATTCAACCGCGATGTACACCAAATCTTCGTGGACTTCAAACAAGCTTACGATTCTGTTAGCAGAGAAGCATTGTGGGAGACTATGGTAGAAATGGGAGTACCTGGAAAACTGGTACGATTAGCAAAGGTGAGCACGGAGAACGCTTCCGCATGAATCAGAGTTGGCAGCAACACGTCGGAGGAATTCCTCATTGACACAGGACTTAGACAAGGAGATCCTCTCGCCCCCCTGCTGTTTAACTTCGCACTGGAACATGCAGTAAGGAAAGCTCAGCCACAACTGACAAACGGATTTGCCGTCCAAGGATCAAAAATACTATTAGCCTTTGTGGATGACGTGAACACAATTGCACAATCCACCAGAGATGCAAAAGAAGTTTTCACCCTCTTCGAGAACGGAGCCAAGGAAGTTGGTCTTAAGGTCAACGAGGACAAGACCAAGTACATGGTGGTTACGAAGAACCCAAGACCAAAGGTTAGGCAAAACGTAACAATTAATGAATACAATTTTGAAGTCGTCAAAGAATTTAAGTACTTGGGAGCGATCATAACATCTGGAAATAACTATGAAAAAGACGTGGCAGCCAGGATTATTGCAGGAAACAGGGCATATTACTCGTTAAGGACCCTACTTAAATCAAAAATACTCTCAAGACCAGCAAAAATAAGAGTATATAAGACAATAATTCGTCCCACAATAACGTACGGAAGCGAAACCTGGACTCTGAATCAGCGGGAAACAACAAAATTACCGGTACTTGAAAGAAAGATACTGCGGACTATCTATGGGCCTTGCAGAGAAGAGACAACAGGAGAATGGAGAAGAAGACACAATGATGAACTCCAGAAAATATACGGAGATGAAAACATAGTACGCTACATTAAATCAAACAGAATACGATGGGCGGGTCACGTACTAAGATCAAGTGACGAAAGACTTCTAAACGCCACATTCTGGGAAAGGCCCGATGGAAAAAGGTCAGTTGGTCGCCCAAGAAAAAGATGGAAGGACGCAGTAGCCAGCGATCTACGCAAAATGGGAGTACAGCAATGGGAAATAGCTGCTCAGGACCGACAACAATGGAGGGAAATAGTAAACGCGGCCAAGACTCACATGGAGTTGTAGAGCCAAATGATGATGATGATGATGATTGCTCCGGATTCGAACTCAAGACCTCTCCATCTCTGGCCGAATGCTATACCAAATACGCTACGAGGACTGTGTCTTTATCGGTTCGGACGTACCTAATGACAATTCACGGTAACAAACAGACAAGGTGGAGTATAATAAATATACAATAAAATATTTTAATAATACTCATCTTACTCCTGAGGAAGACAATATATATCTTACACTGATATATTTATACATAACTTGAAAGATTTAGCAACTAAACGCCATATTGTCTGTGTGCGCATGCGCGCAGTATTATGAAATTTTACTCTCAATCGCACTTAAAGAAGTATAACTTCAAAAATAATTTAAAATCTATTGGAATTAGAGCATGGAGAAGAGTTGCCAGAGAAAGAGGCGAATAGAGGATTGTTCTGAAGAAGTCTTTGGCTCATAAAGAGCTGTAATGCCACTGATGATGATGATGATGATGATGATGGTTTGTTGACTGCAAACTTAAAGCACCCATCGGCTTATACAAATAATTCCAGCTATAATATAAACACTATAGAAATTAACGCTCAATTTTCATTTAAAAATATGCCGCCTTTCTGGGTACTATATGTATAAACAAATCTTCATTTCATTAGATGATGGAAACATGCCGCCGTGAGAGTATTTCTCTACGCAAAAGTTCTAAATAGATTTTGTAGGTGATTGAAAAAAAAATCTTCAGATTATACCGGGGCGTTCAATAAATACGGTATTTTAAATTCCGATATCGTCTAGAAAAATGGAAGACTGGAAAGATTACGTTTTTGACACCGTTTCAACATTGGCGCGAAATTTTGCGCCTACACGCTTAAATTATTTTTCTTAGTAAAATAACCCATATTTTGTCAATTTTATGAAAAATTTAATTACTGATGCAGTGGTAAATATAAATGCAATATATTTCTACCAACCTTTTTAACATTAGTTCTTAGTAAATTTAATTTAAACTATACTCAAATTTTATTTTTAAACATCTTATTTAGTTTATATAATAATTAGGTTTACTATCAAATGATATTTAAATTTTATTAATACTTTAAAATAATTCAAGAAACTCCTAACGCCACCTGCTAACGTATTATCAAAGCATACCTTCTTTATTTGGACAGAATCGTCAAAGTCAAACTAAATATTAATATAACATAATTTGTTTGAATTCTGAATAATAAATAAATAATAAAATTATTTTATTCGATTTCAAAAATATTATTTTAATATTAGTCCAAGTAATGAAGCTTAAAATAGGACAAAACTTCGCAATTTTTACAGAATGGATCGATTTGCTTGAAAAATTGAGAGTAAGTAGTGGATAGTCCAAGGATTAAAATCTATATCATGCCGAAAGGCGCTTTTACCATAGGGGTGGTTGCCACCCCATCTCAGGGGTGGAAATTTTTTATTATATTTTAATCACAAAAGTTGGTAAAAACGTTCATTCTTAGCAAAAAACTTTCTATACATTTTTTTAATAAAATTGATACTTTTCGATTTATTCGCTATCGAAAGTGTTGGTTTTATATCGAAACAATCAATGTTTTTAATAACTTTTCTGCTAATAACTCCAAAATTATTCGTTTTATCAAAACAACTTTACTTAACAAAAATGTACCTTTTGAAAAAATAAACAAAAACATGTTTTTATATTTTCTTAAGACCAATAGTAATCGAGCTATACTTTATTATATGTTGGCTCTTCTTCGTCAAATGCTAAATTTTGTAGTTTCAAAGTCAAAAGACGAGAAAACAATGCATTTTTCGACGACAACTTGATCAAACTAATTTAAAGTATTAAAAATATCTATCTCCAGAAATAAAAAAAGTCTCTAGCTCAAAAATTAAGTAACTTATAATGAAAAGAATGTCAGTCCCTATTTGTTTCAGCAAAAAAGTTTCAAAAAAAAGATTGGAAGCAACCCCCTAATCCCCACCCTAATTAAAATTAGTCAATGACCTTATTTGGTCCTTTTTTTATTTATGTATTATTAATAGGTTCTAGAAGTTTCACCGGCTTAGAATGAATAGTTTTTAAAAAAATTGAGTTCAAAGCAAATAACGAATTTGTGTAGTTTGGAAAAAATTGCATTTTCTTCAGAATAGCAAGATTAGCATCAGAGACACGAAAAAATGTTTAAATACGAAATTCTAGCAGATTTAATTTCCAAAAACCTGGTTTGTAAAAATTTTTTACTACGGCAAAAATTGAGTGAGCTATCGACAATTAAAACTTGTAATAACATGCAAAAACCACCTTTACCAACACCTTCTAAGTCACCTCTTTTTGCGACTGAGGATTTTGACAAGAACTAATATTAATAACCTTATACACCTTATAAAAACCTACAAAATTCTTTTTTACCACACTCCTAGGATCAAAATTAAAAATGTTAGGGTTAAAAAATCCATTTATTTATTTGAAAAAAAAAGGAGAAATCCAATTGGAAGCCTAATAATGTAAGTTAGGGGTGTTTTTATTCATTGGCCTTATTCATTCTTATTTATTTATGTATTACTAATATATTCTAGATGCTTGACTGGCTTAGAATTATTAGTTCTCGAAAACAGGAGTTAAAAGCGAATAACGAATTTTTGTAGCTTGGTAAAAATGCCATTTTCTTCAGAATATAAAGATTAGCATCAGAGATACGAAAAAATGTTTTAATATAAAATTGTAGGTTATTCAATTCTCAAGAACTTGGTTTAAAAAAATTTTTTCTACGGCAAAAATTGAGTGAATCGTAAATGAGTCTACCTATCAAAACATTGATATTTTCGATATAAAACTAACATTTTCGATGGCAAATAAATGGAAAACTGTTAATTTTATCAAAAAAATATAGAACATTTTTTGCTTAGAAGGAATGTTTTTATCAATGTTTGCGGTCAAAATATAATAAAAAATTTCCACCCCCGAGATGGGGTGACAACCACCCCCAAGGTAAAATTGCCTTTCCGCATCATATAGATTTTGATCCTTGGTCTATCTACTACTTATGTACAAATTTTTAAGCAAATCTATCCATTCTGTAAAAATTGCGAGGTGAAAAGCTTCGGTTCCTGGCCTATATAACGTACCTAGGTAATTTGTTTAAAATATAAATAATAAATAAATAAAAAAATTACCCCGCAGTTAGGTAATGTCCTGGACAAACTTCATGACGTGTAGTATTAGGATTTTATAAGATTAGATAATACAATCAGTCTGTTTCTAATGCTTATGTGCCTGGAAATAAATATACCATTAGCCCTTTAAGAAAATCAATAATTTATTATTTATTTTCAACTTTAAATAGAACTCAGGATGGTATTAGGCTATTGATTATGTACTATAGAAAGGAACTACAACGTTAACAGGGTTTTATTATTTCATATGGTCAATGAATCTCTATATATGAAAAAAACGCGGAGTGCTACCATTTAAAGGGGTGCGTTTTTGAGAAATGGGTGAATTAGTCCCTGGGCACAGGTTACATTAGGGTGAGTTCTATGCACTTTTGGTACACACACGTCTACATAAAAATTGTTTCTGGTTAAATTTCCTATCTAATTGTAACTTTTTAAAGTCAAAGATACTTTTTTTTACAAAAATATATTCAAAAGAAAAATCACAAAGAAACCCAAAAGAAAGAAATTTGGTTTTTTGTCCCATAACTTTTGTCCACGGGGATATAGGTATAGACATTGCTTCACAGAAAAAAACTTACATATTTTATGTTTAAAATGGTGTTCGGTAGAGGTCATTAGGATTTACAGTTTTCGAAATATGATTTTTCAAATTTCGCCACTCACAGAAATTTTAGGCAATTTTCCTTGTTATTTCGCAAATATTGTTCTGTAACTTTTTTCTACGCAACTTTAGGCATATGCAATGTACATGTAAGAGGAATAGAAATCAATTACTTTTAAAATGTTCTACTGTATAACGTTGTACGACTTCTTTTAAAGAGGTTATCTTTTTCAAGATTTTATACTTTAACGAGTTTTTATATTTTTTACGATTATTTTTTAAATTTCCCATTATAACTTTTTTTTGGGGTTTAGGTATATATTATATAATAATAAAAAAAGCTTATTCTATTTACTTTAAAATGGGTATTACAAAAAATTCTAGGATTCTTTTTGAATAAGATATCCTTTTTCAAAATGTAATAAGTACTTGCAACGATTTTTGATTTTAGGATTATTTTTTAAATTTCTCATTATAACTTTTTATGTGATTGTGTGTTATGATTGAATCTTATTTTTATAGGTAATACTTTGGATCCATTCGACTCGGCCGGGTAAACTTCAAAATATGGATTAATTCCAATATTTACTGTCAAAGCTCCTGCACCACAAGCTTTGCTTGAAAAAATAGCATGTAAATGTACCAAAGGATGTACAAAAAACTACGGTGGTAGGAAGATAGGAATTAGTTGTTCAATATTCTGCAAAGGGTGCATGTGCATGGGTACTAATTGTGGGAACTCTAAGATAACTGAGGTGTCAGAGGAAGATAATGAAGCTAATGCTAACGAAGATATGGACTTTTATTTTGAAAATTTTTTAAATGTCAACGTTTAAATAATTTTAACCAAAGTTATGATTTCTAAGACTAATGTTTATGTAATTTTTGTAAAAGAAATAATTTTAAATAATACAGGTAAAAAAATATCAAAGAATCACTCCGTTTCCATTATTTAAATATAGATGATACACCCTTTTAAAGAACAGAAAGTAAGCCCTCTTTATTGAGCAATATATAGTATATTCATGTACAAGAAAAAAAAGTTATAATGAGAAATTTCAAAAATAATCTTAAAAAATAATATATTTTTAATAATAGGTATTATAAAATGTATAATATACAGGGTGTAACGAAAATACAGGTCATAAACTAAATCACATATTTTGAGACCAAAAATAGTTCGAATGAACCTAATTTACCTTAGTACAAATATGCACGTAAAAAAAGTTACAGCCCTTTGAAGTTACAAAATGAAAATGGATTTTTTCGAATATATCGAAAACTATTAGAGATTTTTTATTGAAAATGGACATGTGGCACTCTTATTGCAGGAACATCTTAAAAAAGAATTATAGTGAAATTTTTGCACCCCATAAAAATTTTATGGGGTTTTGTCCCCTTAAACCCCCCCAAACTTTTGTGTACGTTCCAATTAAATTATTATTGTGGTACCATTAGTTAAATTCAATATTTTTAAAACTTTTTTGGCTCTTAGTATTTTTTCGATCAGGCAGTTTTTATCGAGTTGCGGCTTTTTTTTAATATGTTTACATAAAAATTTTATGGGGGTTTTGTTTCTTTAAACCCCCCAAATGTTTGTGTATGTTCCAATTAAACTTTTACTGCGGTACCATTAGTTAAACACAGTGTTTTTAAAACTTTTTTGTCTCTTTGTATTTTTTCGAGAAGGCACTTTTTATCGAGATATTACTTCTTTTTTAATATGGTTCAAAATATACCTAAAAATGTAAACCATAAATAAATTTTCATATTATTTCCTAGTCTGCATAATCGTACTTAGCCATATACAAATATGTGGTGGATTTGACAAATATTCAAAATATCTCGATAAAAAATGACTTTTCGAAAAAGTACTGAGAGGCAAAAAAGTTTTTAAAATATTGTGTTTAACTAATGGTACTACAATAATAATTAAATTGGAACGTACACAAAAGTTTGGGGGGGTTTAAAGTAACAAAACCCCCATAAAATTTTTATGGGATGTCCAAATTTCACTATAATTTTTTCTTAAGATACTACTACCATAATAATGCCATATGTTTATTTTCAATAAAAGATCTCTAATAGTTTTCGATATATTGGAAAAAATCGATTTTCATTTTGTAACTTCAAAGGGCTGTAACTTTTTTTATGTGCACATTTGTACTAAGGTAAGTTAGGTCAAATCGAACTATTTTTGGTCCCAGAATATGTGATTAAATTTATGACCTGTATTTTTGTTACACCCGTATATTATGTTATATAGTCTATATATAATATAACACTATATAATATATTATATTATAATATTATTTTATTTTTATATTATATTATAAAAAATCGTTAAAAGTATAAAACTTTGAAAAACTATAATCTCTCTTAAAAAAAGTCGTACAACGTTATACAGTAGAACATTTTAAAAGTACCTAATTGATTTCTATTTCTATTACGTGTACCATTGCATATACCTAAAGTTACGTAGAAAAAAGTTTTAGAACAATATTTGCGAAATAACGAGGAAAATTGCCCCAAATGGCTGTGAATGGCGAAATTTGAAAAATCATATTTCGAAAACTATAAATCCTAATTACCTCTACTAAACAACATTTTAAAGAAGAAATATGCAGGTTTTCTTTTTGTGTAAAGCAATGTCTATACCTATATAGTTGTGGACAAAAGTTATGGGACAAAAACAAAATTCCTTTCTTTTGGGTTTCTTTGTGATTTTTCTTTTGAATATATTTTTGTAAAAAAAAGTATCATTGACTTTAAAAAGTGATATTTAGATAGGAAATTTAACCAGGAACAATTTTTATGTAGGTATGTTATGGTCTCAAAAACGCACCCCTTTAAATGGTAGCACTCCGCGGTTTTTTCATATATAGATGTCCATTGACCATATGAAATAATAAAACCCCGTTAACGTTGTAGTTCGTTTTAGCTATCTCATTTTGAATATAATCAATAGCCTATATTTAATATAATAAACAATTCTTTTTATTCTAGTAAAGTACAAATGATTGCAAGTAAAATTCATCATCAAATTTCTAAAGACACGTTCCATAAAGAATAAGAAACTTTTGAACAATGTAGAGCGAATGAGCTGTCATGAGGAAAACTTTTTAATAAATTGTGATTTGAAAATAATTGAACTTCAAAGGCAGCAAAAGCTTTAGTAGCGAGTTTATTACGCAATTCGAAGTTACCAGAGATACCTACGTTTTTCCTGGAAGAAAATTCTGGAATTTGAAATTTATATCAAATAAGGACAATAACAAATTAAAACTTATTACAAGTTGGAGATCAAAATATGTTGTTTACGGTATTTGCCGTTGGAGAACAATATTAAAAATATAAAAATTATACCAGGATATGTCAAATATGTATAATATATTAGGACAGAATAAACAGAGAAGGACAAAAGTGTGGAATAAATTCATTTTTTCGTGAATGAGCGATTTTGGAAATAAACCCCCGAAACAAGTCGATTTTTATTTTTAAATTAGGATTTTTGGCTTATAGGTATTAGGGTAGTGCGAAAAAAGTCAAGTTGATAATTCGGTGTCCCTATAGTGCGGAAAAGTTGCGATTGGTAATTACAAGAAAAACAAAAAACATACTATTCAAATCGGACTTTATCTTCCGATCCCGCAACGGACCTAAAGATTATGAAAAAAATGAAATTTTACCTTTTTTCAAAAATTTTTATTTATCTTTCGTGTACGTTTTATTTAACGCTATAATAAAATTTATTTACAGTTTGCATGGTTGAGTAATAAAAAAAATAGTTTTACGCATTTAAAGAACATATTCCGATCCCGAAAGGTCAATCAAAATCGATAAAAATTTGAAATTTTTGATGATTTTGATAAATTAAAAACATTTAGTTATCTCTTTTTTCTGTTACATTGTGAAGCTCTTCGCGTGGTTAGATATTGTATGACAATATTTAAACAACCCAGAACTCAAAATGAGGGGGTGGTTGCAATTCTAGCTCCACACGCACCCTTCTCTCCAGCCAACCAATTAGTGTGTGTTTTTTACATTATTTTCATATATTATGTACATTTCTTTTTCTTTCATCTGTTTGTGTCCAGCTCGTACACGCCAACTTTGTATTGTGATTTCTTGGGAAAACCTTGCAGCATGGACCTTAATTTAAGTGTTGTCCTGATGAATCCATCTCTTGATTGGGGCCCACATACATTAGCATTACACGATGCTTCCGTGGCCAACTTTAGGCACCGTTCATCAGCTTGCGTGTGGCAGGGATAGTTTTGAATATTCCAGTCTGAAATATCGCCCGATGTAATGCAAGAAGTTATATCTTATCTTCATTTGAAACTCTTCGAGGAAGTGGTGGAGAAGATAGTTTTGTAACAATCCAGTCTATTATTTTAGTTTAGTCCTGTGCTTCAAAATTTCAAGTAGTAGGGAGAAAGGAAACCCATTAGAGAGCTAGGGCTAAGGAGAGTGTTAAAAGCCGGACAGACTAAAGCCAAGGGCAAAAATATTAGAAATTTTATCCCTCCTACTTTAAATTTTCAAGAACAGGACTACACTGAAATCATGGAATGGAATGTTATAAAACTATCTTCTCCACCATTTCTTCGAAGAGTTTCAAATGAAATAAGTTCCTGCATTACATCATTCGACATGCCAGACAGTAATGTCGTAATGTACAAAACTATCCCTGCCACACGCAAGCTATCGAGCGGTGCGTAAAGTTGGTCATGGAAGCATCGTCTAATGTCTAATGTATGTGGGCCCCAATAAGGAGATGGATTCATCGGGGCAACACTTAAATCAAGGTCCATGCTGCCAGATTTTACCACCAAATCACAATACAAAGTTGGCGTTTAAACTCTGGACACAAACTGATAAAAAATAAATGTACATATGTAAATAATGCAAAAACACACATTCATTGGTTGGTTGGAGAGAAGGATGTGGAGTGGAGCTAGAAGTGCAATCACCTCCTCGTTGTGAGTTTTGGGTTGTTTAAATATTGTCATACAATATCTAAACAAGCGAAGAGCTTCACAATGTAAGAGAAAAATGAGTAAGTAAATGCTTTTTAATTTATCAAAATCATCAAAAATTTCCAATTTTTATAGATTTTGAATGACCTTGCGGGATCGGGAGATATTCGTTAAATTGGTAAAACTATTTTTTTATCACTCAACCATGCAAACTGTACATAAATTTTACTAGAGCCATAAATAAAACGTACATAAAGAATAAATAAAAAAATTTGAAAAAAAGGTAAAATTTCATTTTTTTTCATAATTTTTAGGCCCGCTGCGGGATTGGAAGATAAGGTCCGATTTGAATAATTTATTTTTTGTTTTTCTTGTAATTACCAATCCCAACTTTTCCGCACTATAGCGACACCGAATTATCAACTTGACTTTTTTCGCACCACCCTAATAGGTATATCGTACTAGTGATGTCATCCATCTGGACGTGATGCTGTAATCGATGATTTTTTTAATGAGAATTGGGGTCCTTTACTGGCTCCTTTGAAAGGTTAGTCAATTCTCTATTCAATAAGATTAAATATTTACATAATTATTTAGACACGGTCGCCATAAAAATAATATTTAAATTAAATTAATTAATACAAAAAGGAGAATGTATTGTAATTTATTTAATTCAAAATGCATTTTACTGTTGTCCGAAAAACTGAAAAAAAATTTGTTTATTACAAATACACAGTGCTTTCCGCTTAAATTAAATATTCAAGCTGCTACCCACCCATACGCGGTGTGCAAGTACTTGGAAGGAAATTGAGAAACGATCGTGCGCGAGTAGCGGAGAAATATTGCAACTTTCTTAAATAATTCATATTGTCTATTGAAATTGTCAAATTGACGTACATTTCATATCTACTATCATTGAAGAAGAAAAACTATATGTTGCTTCACAATATTGATATGATACGCAATTATTATATAAAGGTAAATTTAATTAATTGTATTTTGCTTGGAGTACTGCACTTTAATAACTAATTTTATTTACTACATACAATTGTTTACGTTTTAGTAACATAACCTGAATCTTATTTTTTCTTCTTATTATTTCTTTGGACTATGACCTTGACAATTACCCAGTAACCAGGACTAATATAATTGGCCAATATAATTAAAAGTGCGAAAAAAGTTGCAGAGCGTAGAAATAGGTGTCGCTTTGCCGAACTTGCACGGTCCCAATACTCAATGAATTTTAGCTAAAAGCAATGTTTATTTGTCAAACGCACTTTTTTCTATTTTATAATAACAGTAAAATCTATTTTAAATTAAATAAATTACATAAATTCTTCATTTTGTGTCAATTTATTTGATTAAATATTTGTTTTGTATTAATAATACGGTTAATGTTTATATTTCTAAAAAATAATTAAATAATATTTCAAATGAGTTAGCCTATGACCCCTATTTTGATTATAAAATCGTCATATTACATGCCAAAACTCATAATTTAAAAATAACAATCTGAAAATGCGAGCATTATCATAACTAAAACTTTGTTAATTTACGTATTTAAATTAATTATGTGGAAAATTTTGATAAATATTGTGAACTATAAAGGTACTATACCCTCTAGCGAAATTCATATTTTTGACATACCTCGAATAAAATTGATAAAATTTGATATAATATGATGATTGCATCTTAAATTTTACACCATGCAGATCTTTTTATGAGGAATATCTTTTCTTTGTTAAATTAATAATAAAAGAGTTATAAATGAAAATGTTATTGGTATCCGTAATTTGAGAAAGGATTTCAAATATATTTTTTTTTCATTAGCATGATATACAAGTAACTGCATATATTAGAACATAGTTTTTAACTCTAAACAACTTTTTATAATAACACTTTTCAATATTGTGAAAAATAAAGACATTTTTACCTTGATCGAACTTCATATTTTTGACATACCTTGTATAATATAGATTTGATATCTGATGGTTGAATATTCGGTCTTAGACTATAAAGAACTTTTTATGAAGAATAACTTTTTTCGTAAAGTAAAAATAAAAAAGTTTCCCATAATATGTGTTCAACTTAAGTAGACACATTGTATATAATAATATACTAGTAAAATTTAATAAAAAAACTTTGTCCTGGTAAAATGTGTATTAGTTTAAAAAAACCCTATAGGGCTACAAGCATAGAAACAAAACGTTTTCGCTCTGTAACAAGAGCATCATGAGTGTTACAAGGACATGGTGAGGCACCCAAAAATACAAAGATTGAAACCTTTTAAAAATATGTAGAATAAAAGTCTCATATAAATGCAAACATCGTAAAATCCAAAGGATGCATAAAATTCCTATGGATGTGGCTTTAGGGCAACATATGACTCCCACACGTGCTAAGTGGGTTAATTAATTAGGCCATTATGTTATAAGAGGTGACAGGCAACTCAGTTGCGATATCATGTTGGTTACTATATTCACTATCTTGACTTTATTGACAGTAGCTCTAAATCATGATGTAGTTTTCGAACCATTGTCTTATATTCATCGGCCCTGATGTTTTTCTTCTACCAGGACCTCGTTTACTTTGGATTTTTTCCTCAATGACCAGATGCAAAAGTTCATATTTTTCAGGATGTCTCATAATATAACCATAGTATTTCAATTTGTGTCTGTTTATTATACTGGCCACTTGTGTTGTTTGGTTTAGCCGTCCAAGTATCTCCTCGTTTCTAATTCTGTCTACCTAGATTATTCTTATACACTGGACTAATCAGCGAAATACAAGGAAAAGCGAAATACAAGGAAAAGTTATTTACCAGCAATTTTATTGCTGGAATCGAATCTTATGATTGTATATATTAATAATGCAGGTATGCAAAGTCCGCAGATAGTGCGCTACTTTTTTATAAACAAAATGGCGCCCGAAAATCGTGATTTTTTTCAATTTTTGCTCTATAACTCCAAAGATTTTAACTTTACACTAAAAACACTCAAATAAAAATTGACCGTAATTAAATTCTGCATAGAAACATCTTTTTCCGATTTAATTCAACGATAATTTTCCCCGGAAAATGCGGGCTTTTCCAACAAAATCTTTAATTTTTAACTAAAATTTTAGATAAGTAATTGTGTATCAAGAATTAAATAACTTGGTAGTATAAGAGCTCTTTTTGTACAGATTATAATTCCAGAAGCAGATGGAAATTGAATGAACATGAACAGTTTAGCAATAATTGAATTGTTAATTAAAAATTTATGGTTGCTATAATAACCACAATAATTACGATACATTAGAATAACTATGATTTTTGTATAGAAAGAGACACTGTTCCTATCTATTGTACTTTACATAATTAAAATTGGGCTTTTTAAGCGACCTTAGGAATATTTTAAAATTATTAACAAATTTTTGGCTTATAAACAAATAGAATATCTCAAGAAATATTAAATAAAATTAAATCATGAAAACGGTATTGGAAAAAAAGCGGCAAGGCGCTTCTTTAAAAAAAAAAACGTTTAATTGTCAGGAGTGGTTCCTGAGATACAACCGGTCAAAGGTGACCGGAATTTACGGCAAAGATATACACAATAGGATCATAATTTTCGAACCATCACTGTATAATTATTTAATAAATCTTTATTTAAACAAATCAAAAAGTTTCATATGGGGTTATAGAACTTACAACGGGGAAAGATTATTGGTCTTGTGGAGCAAGTAATGTCCTCAGAAGTACATAGCTGCAGATACAGGCGTAACAGGGGACGTTCTCTCCAAAACCTATGCTAGGTAACAGGAGCTAGGAAAGCTCAAAATTAAAGCAAGAGAAAGTCGCCAAAAAGTAAAACTGGCTCGACACGATCGTTTGATTTTCCAGTCAGCTGGAAGACACCTAACCATTTCTCACCAGCAGGTCCAAAGGCAGCTTTTGGAAGCTATAGGTGTAACTGTTTCAGTTGAAACGATAAGAAGAAGAGTTCGTGCCAAGAAGTATACAGCAGGAGAGAGCTATGGGTTCCCGTCTTATCCAGGCAGCACAAACTTGATCGCCTAAATTGGTGTCTTCACCCCCAAACTGGAACATTGGGAATTGACAAAATATGCTATTTTCAGAAACGGTCAGGAGTTGTGTAAAATCAGATGACCCACGAAATCGTGTACTTAAAGGTCGAGGAAGACAAGAAATAACGAAAACTGTAAGTTCTGTTCACAAATAATTTACAAGGGTGTGTGTGTGGAAAGATAATGGCATGGAATCAAGTCCATTTGCCACAGAAAGTTGTAAAAGGAATTTTCTTATAGTATAACTACAGAGATGTGGGTTATGCCGTTTTAAATTTGTATTTTATTTTCTTTAATAAAATTTACTAAAAGTTCCAAGGTGTTTTTATTGGCAGCTTACAAAATGTGTGTGAGATTTAATGGAAGAAAATATTTCATTTCAATAAGTGTACGAATTAAATCATTGGATTTTTTTAAATGTTTTTTGCAACCTAAAAATATATGATTTAGATCTCCGTAAGAGTTCTGATCACAACTACAGGCCGAAGACTGTATAATGCCCAGCTTAGCAAGGTGCGATGGAAATCGCCCATGATTTGTTTTAAGTCGAAAAACACTTGCCGAAAAGAATTTTGAAGTAGGGTAGTTGAAAATATATAGAGGTGGGGATGGTAGGGTAGGATGTATTTTAAAGTAGGTATTTTGTGAGTTTTCTACAGTATTTTCCCACTGTCGTTCCCATTTTAATCTTATTTTATTTTTTATCAAATGAAAGACGTCTGGTAATGCATAAATATTACAAAGAACTCCGTTAAGTACTGCTTCCTTAGCCAAACTATCAGCTTTTTCATTACCTAGTATACCTGTATGACCTTTGACCCATACAAATGTTATATTTAAATCTGCAATCAGATTTTTTAAATTGCATAATATAGGACATTTTATTCTTTCAAATTTTATGCTTTTTATTGACTCCAATGCAGACTTAGAATCAGTTAGTATTACTCCATCTCGTAAATTATTTGATGTTAACCAAGTAATGCCCTTCCAAATTGCTATAAGTTCAGCAGTATATATGCTACATATTGATGGTAATTTAAACATAAATGATTGTTTTGTATTTTGGATAAAAACTCCACAACCAACTCCGTGTTTTGTTTTTGATCCATCTGTATATATAAATGGCTTATTGACTAATCCACCTAATATGGATTTTAGAAGGGTGTGATTTATATGATGGTATTCTGTATAATTGGGTATTATGACTCTGTGTGGTTTTATTAGTGATCTATAGGGTATGGTATACATAAACAATGTTTTATTTTTACCAAAAGAAATGTGATCAGCATTGGTCTCAACGAAAGCTTCTGCCAGTGGAGGAGAATTCTTTATTTTCCAAAAGCGGTTTGTTAAATCTTCTTTTGCAATATCACTTAATTTGTTGATCATGTTTGACTCTAAGGATTTTAGTTTTAAGAGATATTTTTGTGATAATAGCTGCCGACGCAAATCCAAAGGCAATTCATTACATTCTGCCAGTATTGCTTTCACCGGTGATGATATCATTCCACCTATGCAAGTTCTAAGACATTTATATTGAACTCTGTTTATTTTGTTTAGATTGGTGTTACAAGCAGATCCGTATAAACAACATCCATAGTCAATGATAGACCGCACATAGGCTCTATAAAACAATAAAGCTATACCAGTAGCTGCGCCCCAACTTCGATTTGTTACACACCTAAGCAAATTATAGCCTTTCTCACATTTGTTTATTAAGTGACGTATGTGACTCGACCATAGTAACTTGGTGTCAACAATGATACCTAAATACTTAAACTCTTTAACTACCGACAAGGTACGCCCACACAGAGTTAATCTCTCTGGTTCACGTAGTCTATGCCTGGTAAAAAACATAATAGAGCATTTTTCTGTTGAAAGGGTCATACCAGTTTCTTCTGTCCATGTACTTACCTTATGCATAATATTATCAAGAGCCTCAGTGCATGCTTCATAACTATTTTGGATGGTGTATATACAGATATCATCTGCATATTGTATGCAATTTACGGAATTATGAAATAGTGAATGAATATTGGCAGAATATATATTAAAGAGTATAGGACTAAGTACGGATCCCTGTGGCAACCCATGATAAACAACCCTTGGACCATGTAACACATTTCTATGGTCTCTAATATAGACATGTCTAGAAAAATATAGTTGCAATATATTTAGAGCAGTCGTTTCGCTAAGACCAATCTTAACCATTTTCTGTTTAAGTATATTTATATTTACAGAGTCGTAAGCCCCTTTTATATCTAGGAATAAACAAGCTAGATACTTGTTGCCAGAAAAGGCAATCTGGATGTCATTTACTAAATGAGTTACTGCATCCAAAGTACCATATCCCCTTCTAAAACCGTATTGAGTATTAGGTAAGATATTGTTATACTCGATGTACCACTCCAGTCTTGTTTTAATCATTCTTTCGAACGTTTTAGTTATACATGACATTAAAGATATAGGGCGATAAGAGGAAGGCATATTTCTATCTTTAGTAGGTTTTAAAATTAAACAAATGGTAATTTGTTTGAGATGCTCAACATAGTTTGAATTCACCCACCAATCATTGTATATATTTAGTATAAAATTTTTAGCAACTTGGGGAAGATTTTTAATAATGTCATATGTAACATAATCATTACCCGGAGCAGTACATCTAGAGGTCTTAATTGAAGCTTCAAGTTCTGTTATATCAAAAGGTGCATCCATGTAGTGGCTGCCAATTTTCTCGTTCGGACCTTCAAGCATATTTGGCACAAAACTAGGTGCTACAATATCAAAAATTTGGTTTATTAGTTCTTCAGATAGAGGATGTTTTTTAAAAGTTGAGTTTTTGTTCGATATTTTTTTTATAAAACTCCAAATTTTTGATATTGGGGTATTTTTATTTAATTTGTTAATAAAATTTTTCCAGCATAGTTGTTGCTTTTGTTTAAAAAGTAATTTAGCTTTGGCCTGAATATGCTTAAACTTGAGGTAATTTTCATAATTCGTGGTCATTTTATATTCATGGTATGCGTCTTTTCTATCATTAACAACTAAAGTGCATTCATTATCCCACCAAATAGGATTTGGAGGTTTTTTACTGTTACCTGAACGAGATTTCATTGACAAAGAAGCTGCATCATTTATTACTTTCATAAAAAATCAAAGGAGTTATTATTACTGTTATTGTTATAGATTTGTGTTTCGATTAGGTTTTGAAAAAGCGTCCAGTCAGCTGAAGACTCAATCCATTTTCTAGAAGGTGTTTTGTTAGTGGGGATATATTCCCGAGATATAGTAATATGGATAGGGAGATGATCTGAGCCAAGTGTATCATTCAGAGGATTCCATTCTGATAAACTTAAAAGGCTAGGTGAGACAAAGGTAAGATCTATGGCAGAAGGTCTTTCGTTAGGTCTGACTATCTTAGTAGGTCGTCCGTCGTTTAAAATAATTAGGTTAGTTTCTTCTATAGCTTCTACAAGTCGATTTCCTTGTGAGTTATCTATTGTAGAGCCCCAAAGACTGTGATGACAGTTAAAATCACCGCATATAATGACATCACCCTGTAGTTGTGAAAAAAGATTATTCCAGTCAGTCTTAGTTGCTTTTATGTTGGGAGCTTTATAAATGGAGGCTAAGGATATCTTAAGGTCATCGATATATGCTGCACATACTTCTATTTTGGAATTAAAGTTTTTACGAATTGAAATTTCATGATAGCATAGGGAATCTTTAATAAGTATGGCAGTGCCTCCGAATCCATCAGTTCGATCTACATGTAATATATTGTAAGTTGGTAAATGAAATATTTTCTTTTTAGATAACCAAGTTTCGTTAAGCATAATTAAATCAAATTTAACAGCGTGATCGTTTAGAAAATTAATAAGATTAGCTTTGTTTTTAGTAATGGAGTTACAGTTCCATTGCAATATATTTATCATCTACTTAATAATAATTTTCGTCACTATCACTATCATTGTATTGTATCGTATCTAAGATTGTTCTGAGTTCTGTTTGTGTTTCCTGGATAACTAGTGGATCTGGGTTTACCAAATTAATTTTTTTAAGCATATTTTCAAAAATAGAAGGAAGTTTCTGCAGTATCTGTGATTCTAATTTTTCTTTGTATGAATGGAAAGCTTCTCTATGTGGATTAGGAATGATAGGATTTGAAGCGGTATTTTTAAGTTTAAATGAAGGGGGTTTATTAACTGAAAGGGGCGAACTTACTTTGCGCTTTTTCGGCTGTTGGTAATGTGGACGTGGTACCCAATTTTTATTACTCGTGGAGGGGGAATTGTTCGTGTCAATATTACCATTCAGCTCAGGGAAATTGTTTAAATTATTTAAAATATCGAAATTATTATGTGTTACTATTTTAGCGTAAGACGGATTTCTTACAATAACTTCAGCTTCTTTAAATGATACATTTTTTTCAGACATGATCTTTTTAATTTTTAATTGTTCCTGGTATTTCGGGCAAATTTTTGATACGGACTGATGGTCATGCTTTTCACAGTATATGCAGTAAGTGTCAGAAGTGCAATCGGTATCATCATTTTCATCGTGGGTTTGACCACATTTTTTACATTTAGTTGTAGTGCTTTTACAGTATTTGGCTGTGTGGCCATATCGAAGGCACCTGAAACACTGAACTACAGGATATATGTAGGGCTCTACAGCAAATCTCACCAAATCAATTTTAACAAATTTTGGCAAACTATTTCCTAAAAACGTCAAGACGATCATTTGTCTAGGGACAAACTGTGTCTCATTATCAGAATCAACTATCCTACGTTTCATTCTTTTTACATCTACAACTTTATGTTCACTTTCGATATTCTCCATTATATACTTTTCGGACAAAAATGTGTCAATTTGTCTGATAATTGCCTTTTTATGGTTGAAAAAAATAGGTATATACGCGATCAAATTGTTATCTTTTATTAATTTATGTCCTATAATGGCATTAGCAATATTATAAGATTTAAAAATAATTTTTACTTTATTTCTCCCGACTAATTTTATGTCAATAACATGTGTGTTAAAAGTAGTATTTTTATATAAATAGTGCCCAACTTTAACAGCCGATAAATGACTTTTTTGATCAACCGGTTCAACGATAACATAGTACGGTCCGATGTCTGTCGAAATATATTTGTTGTCTAAATTATATATTTTATTATCAATTTCCATTTCGCCTTGTATATCTTTCTCATCTGGTGGGTCGGAAGAGTTACTCATTATAATATTAAAAAACTTGTACTTACCTTAACTATGGGTTTATGAAATAACAAACCAAAATAAAATATCTACCTGCCTAAATTCGAGCAAAAAGTAATTAAGCGCGTGTAACAAAACCAACCTTACTGTTCGGAAGACACACTAATACTGTAATTTACAAGGGGAAGTATAATGTTCTGAAGAGGAATATTGTGATCCGTAAAAAAAAACTCCTTTAATTTTCATCCAATTTACTTTAACTGCTCATGGGTATGTTGATAACCTGTAGTTAGGCTTTGGAGAGGTGCAATAGGAGAAAATTGAATTTTCGTGCATGATAATGGACTTTCACATACCATTAGAGTGACTAGAGACATCATTGAAGCAGAAGGTATCTCTTGTTTGGAGTGGCCTGCTTGCTCACCCGAGCTCTACCCTATAGCGTATTTGTGGGATATGCTTAAAAGCAAAAATTAGAGCTCGCCTGGAAAATCCACAAAACACCGCATGGCTAGTACAAGCTGCTCTTGAAGAATGGAGCAACCTACCAAAACAAAATGTCGATAGGAGCATACCCACGCAAACTGAAGCTTGCATACGGACTAGCGGTGATAACACGGTCTACCAAAAAGAAACAAAAAAAAAATAAAAACAATTTAAACAATATTCGTTTTACTTGAAATTTTTAGACTACATATTGACTTTAAAACAACTAGTTTAAATTTGTTGTTTAAATAATTTATTGTTTTATTTAATTGTTATGTATTTGTTATTAACTTGCTTTAAAATAAATATTGTTTGACTTCGTGTGTTCGTTTTTTAAATCCGCAAGAAATGATAAGAAATATCAGATGGTTCCATATAAGTTTGGGTGTGTGAACCTACCTCTCAAAGGCTTCCAAGCGATTAAGGATAGTCTTCGAATACTCCAAATATGTTCTTCAGGTTTACAAATGTAGCTCGCGCTTCTTCTATTCTACATTCAATTTCTAAGGTTGGATCCCAGCTGTCGTTGATCTCCCTGTTTTGAATAAGTGATAGATTCGACCATTATTTGATAGTACCTCATTTCATCTTTTTTTTTCTATTTATTACATTAACAATGCCTATCAAATTAACCTAATCCTAAGACTAACCAGCATTTTACATTTAACTTAATATACTACTGTACTGTCCTAGGTAGGTATTCCCAACGGTTCACCTTAGAATTTAATTAGGGTAAAGGCACCAGTTGTTGGCCATGTGCTAGTTATTGGCCGACTAATATGTTTTAATTATAATTAGGAAAATGTTGGTATTTTGTTAATTCTAACCACTTTTTTAAGTTTGGCAACATGTCTCCTAGAGTATGACATATCTAGTTTCAAGGTAACCATTACATTTTAGTCAGTATTCGATGTTGAACGAGACACTGTTCTGTGCCGCTAGTTTACAACCGAAATTTTGTTATTTACCTAGAGAAACTTGTGTTGGTCGGTAAGTACTATATACTGCAATTCACTTTCTACTTTATGTTTTACGTTTTTGTGAGAATATAGTGTATGTCCTGCTCCAAAATGCATAACGAATATAACGTTATTTATTCAAATAACGTAAATTTTAAGGTGGCCAACTACTAATGCATGAAATTATCAATGTATCAGTTATTGGCCTAGATGGTCAATAACTGAAACATCAGATTTTGTAAGAATCTAGTGATTGACATATGTTAATAAATAGTGTTTTATGTGTGGCCAATATCTAATTATTATAAATTGTTTTAGAAAATATGCCAAAACGATCTAAAACTGAAAACAATTATAAAAAAAAGTATTCCGAAGACGATGTTAAAAAAGCGTTAGAGTTAATTAAAAATGGTATGAGTGAGCGAGAAGCATCAAGAATTTTTAATATTCCCAGAGCCACCATAAGTTACCGAAAAAGTGAAAAATTTCATAACAAGATAACGCATGGACCAGATCCATTTCTTTCGAAGGATGAAGAGGAACAACTGAAACGCTGGATTTTTCATTGTCAAAATAGAGGATTTCCTGTTCGTGTTGACGACATTAAGGATTCCGTTAAATCATTTTTAGAGAGTTACCCTAGAGTTAATCCATTTGTTGAAAATAGACCAGGTAGAACATGGCTATCAGAATTTCTAAAGCGCAATCCCAACATTTCGCTAAGGACTTCAGAGGGAGTGACATCAGCAAGTTCAAACATTAACCAAAGAGATATTACCAAATGGTTTGACATCATAAAATCTTATCTAGATAAAAAAGGAATTTCAGACGTTCTTCAAGAACCAACAAGGATATTTAATGGTGACGAGATATGTTTTTATTTATGTCCCAAAAATAAAAAGGTTTTGGCTATGAAGGGTTCCAGAAACATCTATGAAATTGAACATAACCCAAAGGTTAACTTAAGTTATGTTCACATTTTCTGCAATAGGCAATATTTTACCTCCTATGATAATTTATCCCCATAAAAGATTGCCAAATGATATATTAAGTGCTGTGCCGAATTCGTGGGGTATTGGTTTAACAGAAAATGGTTGGATGGACAACAAAAACTTTTATGAATATATTGGAAATATATTTAACCCTTATTTAGATCGAAATAATATTACACGTCCGGTGGTACTTTTTGTTGATGGGCATAAAACCCATTTAACTGTACAGACAAGTCAACTTTGTACAGATTTGAAAATTATTTTAGTAGCTTTATATCCTAATGCCACGAGATTAATGCAACCAGCGGATGTGGCTGCATTTAAGCCTCTAAAAACTTTTTGGAACAAAGCTGTGCTTCAGTTTAGGAGAGACAACCCCAAAAAGTGTTAACGAAAGTACAGTTGGCCTCTGTTTTAAAATCTGCTATAGATAGGTTAAATCCAGATGTTATCAGAAGTGGGTTTAGGGCATGCGGTATATTTCCTTGGAATTCTTCTGCTCTTGACTATTCAAAATGTCTTGGGAAAGAATTTGAAACTGAAGATAATCTGGATGAGCACAATGATTTACCAACACTTATTGATCCAAATACAACAATTTCTTATAAACAATTTTGTGAAATAGTTGGAAATGATAAAATTAAACAGCTATGTCGAAATCATTGTAAAACTCAATCTGATGATTACCAAATATTGAAACAAATCTTTTCAGCATTTACAGAAAAATCCTCGGTAGAAATATCTACAAAGGACGAACAAGAAAAAATTTTAGACGAAGAAGTAAAATTTTTACACACAAGTGAAGTAATTTTCGATATAAATGATATACCTGTAATAATAGATGATACTGAAATTGTAAACATTACTGAAAGAAAGAACGAAACCTTGATAGTACCCGAGAATGAAATTTTCAACATGCAAGGAATAGAAGAATATACAAATAAAACTGAATCAAGTGTGACGAAAACGGTTAAAGAAGATCAAAAACCAAAAAACCCGAGAAATCTCTAAACATTTCTGAAAATATATCTGTAAATGCTACAAATAAATCTATTACGACTTACTTAATATGGCCAGATACTCCAGCACGAAAAGGAAAAAAGCAAACTCAATAGCTTCCATTTTTTCTAACTTCATCAGATAGAAGAAAAATAGAAAAAGAAAAAATGGAAAAAAAAATAGAAGAGGAGCGTAAAAAGAAACAGAGGAAACTTGAAAGAAAGGAAAAACAAAGTATTAAAGAGAATCAAAAGAAAATAAAAAGCTCGAATAATAAAAAACCCAAAAAATTAGCTAAAACTTTTAATAAGTCTGAAGAGAAAAGTAGACAACCCATAGAAATGACCTCAACAAAATTAAAAAAGGGTGTCAAAGTTCACTTTCCTATTGAAAAATATCCAGAAAAGACAAAAAAAGCATTGAAAGTGTTTTCTCCTCTAAACCAGGAAAGTAGAAGTAACAATACTGCGGTTTTTGAGCCACCACTACCTGAATTTGTCAAAGTTCCTACACCAGAATTTCATTCTCACACAAAATCATCCAGCTCTGTAAATAACCAAGATAATATTGACATTTTCAAGCCAGAAGCGAATTTAAGATTATCTCCGAAAATATTTCTCGCCCACACTAAATCTCCAAGCCCTGAGAAAAAAATTGTACCCAAACGGAAATTATTTGATGATAATACAAATCAGTCCTCAACAAAAATTACAATTTTGTCTGATAATTTATTATCAAATATTCCTTCACACTTCGAAAATCGAAACTTGGTCTCAAACGTTCTTCCGCGTTTTAAAAATACAAACTTGGTATCAAACATTCCATCACATTTTAAAAATCAAAAAGTCTCTAAAGGTGTGTGTTATCTATGTGTACTAAATATTGCAGAGTGTAAGGAAGGCATATCATGTAACTTGCATAACAAGATTCTATGGTGACACAGATCAAGTATATGTTTGCGAATCTTGTCAGAATAAAAAATAAAAGTTTACTTTGACATATCGTTTTTTTTTGTGTCCACACTCATCACAAAATCCTTGCTTACCCAAACACCTACCTATCTACTTATTTTAACTTAAGAAATATTTGGTAACATATCACTTTAAAAAATGATGGCCAATCACTAACACATATGGTGTCAATAACTAGATCAGGGTGGCCAATAACTGGTTCATTTGCACGTTTATAAAAGAACACATATAAAATATTTTCAGTCATGAAAGATTAACATAATAAAATTTTGCAATATGTAGAAATAATAATAAAATTCCATGATGTCAAAAATAGTTATAATAGGCCACAGTTACAAAATATTTC
The DNA here is from genome assembly GCF_917563875.1 of Diabrotica virgifera virgifera. Lineage (NCBI taxonomy): Eukaryota > Metazoa > Arthropoda > Insecta > Coleoptera > Chrysomelidae > Diabrotica > Diabrotica virgifera. The sequence continues at coordinate 103,970,863 of NC_065448.1, read as the reverse complement.
ACAGATATATCGACGTGCTCTCCTTAAGAGGCCAATAACTGGTGCTTTCACCCTATTTATTATTGCTCACTGTTGTGGCTCGGTTCAGTGCCCGAATTTAAACTGACACTGATATTTGTGTCAGTGTCATTTCATCTAACAATAAAATAGTGAAAAATTTGACTTTAATACTACCACTACCACAAAATTATCACATATTTCTAGGGTAGAAAACTTCTATCGACGTTTACTTGTGAATGAGTTGACTATTCCAAGTTCGACTCAACTCCAACTAAAACGAGCAGTAAAAATTGATCTGAAAAATTTAATTCAACTTTTACTAGTTTGAGTTGTCTATTCCTGGATCGATTCAGTAAATGTTGATTATACGAGTATAATCTCACGTGCTTTTTTGATTACTGTGCGTCTCTTTGTTTTGACCGTGTCAACTAGATACTTATCATGGTTTGAACATATAGCCAGGAAATGAATCTGAAAAAACGGCAAAACCTCGCAATTTTTTCGTCCGGAATGGATTTGTACAAAAAATTTGGGATTAGGCTCATTTTACTCTCTAGTTAAGTTCATTTTCTATATTTAGCCTTTGTACGCTTTTGGGTTTTTAGAGGTGATAACTACCCCCAATTAAAAAAAAAATATACAATAACATTTTAAACTTTAATATGATTGTTTTATGTTTTGGGATATAATATCATAATATTTCGACTCTAAAAACCCCCTTCTTGGAGCTATATATACAAAATTTATTTATCCTAAAAGAATGACTTCGGCTTGCATCGATTTGCATAAAAATTTGGGATTAGGATCATCTCACCCTGTACTTCATATTGTATATCATTCTCAAAGGCTTTGATTATTTTGAGTGGTTTAAACCACCCCTTATTTTCAAAAATTATATAAAATTTTTGTAAACCTTAGTATGGGTAACGTTTGGTTTTGATTGGTTAAATAATGATTGTTTATGCTTTAGGAGATAATATTATAATATTTCAACCCTTAACAATCACCCTTAATAGCATGCAATTTTATAAGTAATTTAATAGACATATACAGAAAAAAGTAGAATTACGTACAAAAACATTTATTTACAAAAAATACGAATTTACAAATACAAATACAAATATGTACAAATAGTTTTTTAGTCATCTTCATCGAGATCGATGTCATCTTCGTCTTTTTCTATAATTGGTGGGTTCTTGTTGCAATCATCCCCCGAGCACCCAGAACAAGTGGATTGCAGTACCCCAATTTTCAAAGAAACTAGAATATTAGTTTTACTAAAAATATTAGTTTTACGAAGAAAACGTAAAGAACATTTTTTTCTTAGAATTACATTTTCCATCGATTTCCATGGTAAAAATGTTATTTAAGTAACCACCCCTAAGGATTTAGCGTACAGAGTCATGGTATAGAAAATGATCCTTGGGCTATTCCCTACCTTCTGTGACAATTTCAAATAAATCCATGCTGTATGAAAATAATTGGAGCAAAAAAAATGCTTCATGTGCTGGCCTAATATCTAGTCCGTTCTTTAACGGTAAATATTTTAAAACCTCTAAATTTTAAAGAACCGCTTGGATTGACATGAAATTTGGCGTACGCATAGCTAACAAGTCAAAGAAAAAAACTGATATTGTGCCGATATGTGCTCTTGCCTTGGGGGTGGTTGTCACCCCCTCTTGGGGGTGAAAAAATATTCCTCCAAAGTAAGTCAGGAAATGGATAAACTGGCTAATTTTAAGTAACTTTTGTTCTATAGAGTTTTTTTACTAAGTCAATACTTTTCGAGTTATTTGGCAGTGAATATGTTCATTTTTTCAACAAAATAACCACGCTTTTGGACGGTTTTTCGCAAATAACTCAAATAGTATTATCTATTTGGTCGAAAAAACATTCTTAGCAAATATATAACCTGTAAAAATTAAGAAAAAATGGTGTATATATGACGTCTCTATACCTAGTAGAAGCAGAGTTATAGCTAGTGAAAAATAGGTTCATTTTCGTCTAATTCCAAATGGAATATTTTAACGTGAAATAACCAAAAATAAAGCACATTTCGGGAAACCCCATTACAAGTTATTTAAAGTGTTTAAAAAAGCTTCATTTTTGCTTTATAAAAAAAAATTCTAGCATCAAAAGTAAACAAGTTACGCTTAAAATAAAGTTAGTCCCTTTTTGTTTTGGTAAAAAAATCGAGAAACTCACCCCCAAATTAGTATCTTAAATGAACTTAATCGTTACGACTTCACAAGTTTCTTGACTCGTGTATATATTGTTTATATGATCTGTGTTTCATCGGTTCAAAGTCCTTATTATTGAAAGGGCTGTAGTTAAAAGGGGTTGAACGAGTCACTGATCACGAATGTATGCAAATTTAGAAACACCAAATCTTAATCAATTTTTGTCTAACAGAAAAACAAAAAAATACATGATATTCAGAAAAGCAATGCTGCCTTTTTTTGTTTTACGAAATTTTTGGTATCTCTAACAATTTTTAAGTTATAAAAAAAAATATATTTTCAAAATTAAAATTTTTACAAATTTTATTTTGAAACCAAATTTTTTTAAAAATAAGCACTTTGAATTCATGAAACTTACAGATCATATAAACACAACATAAGTAAAATAATTTGTGGAGCGGTAACGATTAATTTCATTTAAGTTGCTAATTAGGGGGTGGTCTTCCCGATTTTTTTTTGCCAAAACAAAAGGGACCAACTTTATTTTGAGCGTAACTTGCTTAAATCTAAAGCTAAAAATTTTTTGTAAAATCAGAAATAAAGCTTTTTTACACACTTTAAAAAAGTTATAACGGGTTTTCTCCAAAAAGTGCTTAATTTTTTGGATATTTCACGTCGAAATATTCTATTTGAGATTTGGTGAATATGAATCTATTTTTCATTGGCTATAACTCTGGTTCTACGAGATCCAAAGACCTAATGCGTACACCATTTTTTTAAATTTTTTATGGGATATATTTTTGCTAAGAACGTTTTTTTTTTCGACAAAATACTTACTTTTTGAGTTATTTGAAAAAGCTCTATAGAACAAAAGTTACTTAAAATTAGTCAGTTTACCCATTTCCGGACTTATTTTGGACATATATTTTTTCACCCCCAAGTGGGGGTGAAAGTCACCCTTAGGGCAAAAGCACACATCGGCACAATATCACTTTTTTCTTTGAGATGTAAGCTATACGTATTCCAAATTTCATGTCAATCCAAGCGGTTCTTTAAAATTTAGAGCAAAAACCGTGAAAGAGTGTACTAATCCGGTGATATTTAATTTCTAGAATCGGTTGTTTGTGTGAATTAACTCCTAGTAAGTGGCATTGGGAAGAGTATACTTTTTCTAGTTGGAGTCTACTTTTACTAGTAGATGTTGAATAAAAATCTTCATTTTATATTTATGATCAACTGTTACTGAAACCAGCCGTTAGAGTTGACTCAAACTAGGAATAGTCAACTCCAACTGGATAATCAACTTAAACTGTAACATATACACAATCAAACTTATATGAATTTGCCAAATATTTCAAACATGAATCTTTTGGAAGGTACATGTGTAATTATTTCAGTTGAAACGATAAAAAGATGAGTTCGGGCCTAAAGACTCTACATAGAGCAGAAGACATTAACGAGATCCCGATTTATCCAGGCATCGCAAGATTGGTAACGTAAATTGGGGTCTTCAATACCAAAACCTACACGTTGGAAATTGGCAAAGTGTGTTAATTTTAAACGAAACAAAGATTTTTATGTAAAATCAGATGATCAATGAATTCGTATATTTAGAGGGCGAGGAAGACCAGTAAGAACGGAAACTGCCAGATTTGTGCGCAAATATAAAATTGGAAGGCAGTGTCATGTTCTGGGGAGGCAATATGATCGGTGAAAAAAATCATTTAATTTTCATCCAATCAACTAGTACACAGTTGCGAAGTATGTTGATTTCGTGTGGTGTCTGGAGGCAAAGGTCATACGGGCACACCAGGATTGTGGGGCACATTCGTGACCCCATCCTGGATATGGTGAGTGACTGGAGTCCGGTGACTCACAAATTTGATCCTCCCTTCAAGCTGGGGTTGAAACCCCCGGTGGAGGGGGATAAAAGACCGCAGAGTGAGCTAACATGGTTCACGGACGGTTCAGTGATGGGCGGGCGCTCTGGAGCGGGAGTGTATGGTGTGGAACCCGAGGTGTGCATATCTATGCCTCTTGGGCAGTACACCACTATATTCCAGGCGGAGGTGGCTGCTATCACGACTTGCGTCGTAGAGAATATTCGAATGGGCCTTGAGAATAGGACCATACGTATTCTCTCGGACAGTCAGGCAGCACTTAAGGCCATTGCCAGCTGGAGAATTAACTCTAAGCTTGTGCTGGAATGCCGACAACACCTGGAAACCCTGGCCTACCGAAACCGAGTGGAACTCGGGTGGGTGCCGGGACATACGGGGGTTGAAGGAAACGAACGGGCCGACTCACTTGCGAGAGAGGGCTCGGCTGTCCCCCTTACTGGGGGAGCCTGGCCTAGGGGTGACCAAATCGGCTGTCAAAGGAGCCGTTGCTAAATGGATCCTTGCGCAGCACACCCGACACTGGAACGATATTTCGGGACAGCGGCACAGCAAGTTAATGATGGGGCGGCCAAACCCCTCGCTAACCGATGAGGCCCTACGACTCGGAAGGAAAAAGCTTAGGGCGGTAACTGGCTTACTAACCGGACACTGCACCCTAAGAAAACAACTGCACAACATGGGGATCTTTCACGGAGACCCTGTTTGCAGGAAATGTGGGGAGGCAGATGAAACTGCCTCACATGTCATATTTGACTGTCCAGCCCAAACCCGATGGCGAATACAATACGGGGTCGAAAACTCGAACCTAAGTGTCAGAAGTCAGGTAAAGGACCTAATAAAGGGCCTTGTCCTGCTAGCTGGGAGAATGGACCTCTTATAGGTAACAGAGGACTTAACTTCAAGTTAAGTAATCCCGAACCCATTGAGGACAAAAACCCACTGATGGTTTAACCCGAGACCGAGCGGTGTGCAATAAGCCTCCTCAGGCTGCAGCACGGACCCCATGGCCACCCGGTTCGATCTAACAACCAAAAAAAAAAAAAAAATGTTGATTTCGTTCTACATATAAGCTGCAGTTAAACTCCGGAGAGGCGCAATGGAAGACAATTTAATTTAGCTTTAATTCGCTTTAAAATAATAAAAAATATCGAGTCATTGCATATAAGTTTGGTTCAGAATACGTTTTTTGTGGATAGAAATATGTTTTATTGTCAACAAAAATTACACAATTTTATGGGCAAAGATTAACCTAGATTTAAAAAATATATAGCAGTAACAAATACCATTTTCTGAAATTAGATAAATCGTCAATATAAAAAATATACAAGTTAATAAAGTGAAGCAAAAAACAAAACTAATATATTGCAAAATTAATATAGAAATATGCTTTATTGTCATGAAAAATTTAACAATTTTATAGAAAAAGCTTACAATAATCATAAATAAGAACAATAACAAATAACAAAAAGACAATTTACTAAAATGATATTAATTGTCAATATAAATAAAATATAATGAAGTGAAACAAAAAACATTAACAATCTATTGCAAATTAAAAAAAAATTGCAAATTGCATAATCTACCTTAAGAAATTTATTAAGTTAAGTTAAGCTGCTGCATACGACACTCAAATATAGATTAAAATTCCACTTATAAATATAGTGTAGGAAACAGAGGTTGAACCTTGCAAAATGGACACAAGTCGGGTTTTATTTTTTTTCTGGTAGATCAAGGGGTGCTTATTATAAGACTAACTTTTTCTGAAAAAATTTCGCCCCGGAACCCCCTTTTTCACCCCTTTCAAGGGGGTAATTTGTGGTTTTTGCGAAACGTAGCCCTTCCTGTACCTTTTACAAAAAATTTTTTTTATAGAAATATGAAGAGGACTATATTTTCTATGATTTATTTCCAGACAGCATATGTCTATCATCCACCGTTTAGCGGGGGTGGCGCCCCAAAGTTGACAAGTTTTTAAAACAGATGTGTTTAAAAAAAATATATTTTTCCCTAACTGTAACGGAAATTAAGAAAGTGTCCTGCGACAATTTTTCACAAATAAGTGACTGATTTTTTGGTATAGGTTTCACTTAAGGGTAATTGCCCTATTTTTAATTACAGGGTGTTACATTTTAAAAAACCCCTTTTTATACCATCTGAACCGTTTATGCTAGAGTAAAAAGACTTTCAGCGATTACCCATGTACTGGTACTATTTACAAATTTATATAATACACCCCCATTTTTTCCCCGGAAGCACCCCAAAAAAAAGAAGAATTAATAAATAAAGTGATTCTCTTGGAATCCTTCACACACAATGCCCTTTATTAATATGCTTCATATATAATTTTGTGCACGTTATTATTACCCATGCATGGACACCAAAAGCGATTTCCTAGTGCAACACCTGTAGCCAAAAATAAATAAATAAAATGGGGGTTGAAATTTTTTTTTGTTTTTTGATTTTTGATCCATATGGGCATAAGCTTCATCAATTCTGCTTTTCAAAAATATATACGGTTATTGCAACATTCTTGCGGAAACCACCCCTATCCTTGAAAATATACTGCAGAAACTACCCCTATCCCTTGGCGAGCATGTTTTTACGATTTTCTCATTACCTATGCATTATTTTTAAACAAAACTTATATAAGGTTAAAGACCGCTATTAACTCTAAAAATTAGGTCCTATTCATTTTTTTCGTATAAGCAACCGTTACGGCACAGTGGCGCCGTAAACTTCGTGATATGCTTTGGCGGGCTCCAGTTTTTGTTTTTCATTTCGTCACTTGTTTGTTTTATTGATAAAGTACTTCTGTAAAATAAAACAACACAGTGTAAGCTACAAATTATGACCTATACACATTTTATATTCTTTGCCCCCCAAAGCCACAGTGGTGGCCCAAAATCAATTTTTGCCTATTTTCGCCACCTACACGCATTTTATTTCATTAATGCTACCTTAATAGCACAATATTCACCCTTAAGTGGTCGCTAAGCAGTGGCGGATCCAGGGAGGGGTGATGGGGGCGATCACCCCCCCTCTCACACAAAGAGTGATATTATATTTAAAGATTATAAAAATATTCATTTATTTTTATAGAAATTTAGCCAATTGGCACGCCCCTTAACGATGCTGGATCCGCCACTGTCGCTAAAACATAAAAAGGACGCCATCATTATAAAAATAATAAAATAAGTATTTCTATAAAAATAAATGAATATCTTTATAATCTTTAAATAAAATATCACTTTTGGTTTTAGGGGGGGTGATCGCCCCCATCACCCCTCCCTGGATTTGCCACTGCTTAGCGACCACTTAAGGGTGAATATTGTGCTATTAAGGTAGCATTAATGAAATAAAATGCGTGTAGGTGGCGAAAATATGCAAAAATTGATTTTGGGCCACCACTGTGGCTTTGGGGGGCAAAGAATGTAAAATGTGTATAGGTCATAATTTGTAGCTTACACTGTGTTGTTTTATTTTACATAAGTACTTTATCAATAAAACAAACAAGTGACGAAATAAAAAACAAAAACTGGAGCCCGCCAAGCATATCACGAAGTTTACGGCGCTACTGTGCCGTAACGGTTGCTTATACGAAAAAAATGAATAGAACCTAATTTTTAGAGTAAATAGTGGTCTTTAACCTTGTATAAGTTTTGTTTAAAAATAATGCACAAGTAATGAGGAAATCGTAAAAACATGCTCGCCAAGGGATAGGGGTAGTTTCTGCAGTATATTTTCAAGGATAGGGGTGGTTTCCGCAGGAATGTTGCAATAACCATATATATTTTTGAAAAGCACTGTTGATGAAGCAAATGCCCGTATGGTTCAAACAGCAAAAAACAAAAAATAAGTTTCAACCCCCATTTTATTTATTTATTTTTGGCTACAGGGGTTGCAGTAAGAAATTGCTTTTGGTGTCCATGCATGGGTAATAATAACGTGCACAAAATGATATATGAAGCATATTAATAAAGGGCATTGTGTGTGAAGGATTTCAAGAAAATCACTTTATTTATTAATTCTTCTTTTTTTTTGGGTGGTTCCGAGGAAAAAATGGGGGTAAATTATACAAATTTGTAAATAGCACCAGTACGTGGGTAATCGCTGAAAGCCTTTTTACTCTAGCATAAACGGTTCAGATGGTATAAAAAGGGATTTTTTAAAATGTAACACCCTGTAATTAAAAATAGGCCAATTACCCTTAAGTGAAACCTATACCAAAAAATCAGTCACTTAGTTGTGAATAATTGTCGCAGGATTTCTTCCTAATTTCCGTTACAGTTAGGGAAAAATATATTTTTTTTTAAAACATCTTTTTTAAAAACTTGTCAACTTTGGGGCGCCACCCCCGCTAAACGGTGGATGATAGACATATGCTGTCGGGAAATAAATCATAGAAAATATAGTCCTCTTCATATTTATATAAAAAAATTTTTTTGTAAAAGGTACAGGAAGGGCTACGTTCCGCAAAAACCACAAATTACCCCCTTCAAAGGGGTGAAAAAGGGGGTTCCGGAACGAAATTTTTTCAGAAAATGTTAGTCTTATAATAAGCACCCCTTGATCTACCAGAAAAAAAATAAAACCGGACTTATGTCCATTTTGCAAGGTTCAACCTCTGTTTCCTACACTAATAAGAATACTGTACTTTCTTAGTTATTGGTTAAGATCTCTGCTATTGAATAATATGATCTTTCAGATAAATAGGCTTTAGTCATTTTACGGAACTTGGGGAAAGATGTTGCAGATTTAAGTTGTAGAGGAATATGGTTGTAAAGTTTTTTTGCAGAATATAATATAGATTTCTGTACTATCTCACTGGACGCGATCAGTAAATAGAAGTCAAAGGTAGAATTTCTGGTGGAATAGTCAGGTCTAGGTCTTGCTGGAAAGACATGCATGTGTTTACGAATTAAGCAAACAGTTTCTAAAATATATAAAGAATGTAGTGTTAGAATCCTGTGATCTTTGAAGCAGCTTCTGCAATGTGTTGTTCTTCTGAGGCCAAACAGATATCTTATTGCTCTTTTTTGTAATGTAAAAATAACATCGGATTGGGCAGCCGTACCAGAACCCCAAGAAGGGAGACCATATCGGAGATGGGACTCGAACAAAGAACAATATGTTATTTTGGTAGGGGCTAAATTCATTTCCTTCGAAACAGATCTTATTGCAAAGCAAGCTGAGGATAGTTTCTTGCTTAACACATCAGTATGAAGGGACCATTTAAGGCCGCTATCTGAAAAAATACCAAGAAACTTTACAGAATCAACGATACTGATCTGGCTGTTATGAAGAGGTGAGGGTTGAAGAGCTCCTCTATAGGATAATGTTACTATTTTATCTACGTTAAAGGAGAGTAAATTTGAGTCGGACCAGGATTTTATTGTGAATACATCAAAAGTTATAGTAGCATGAAAAGTTGCTATATTTGAGTTGCTCCAAGTGATACTGGTATCGTCAGAAAAAGAAAAACTTTCCCTCGATTTTTAAGCTAGTGATGTCATTAATAAAGGTATGAAAAAGTAGAGGACCCAATACTGAAACTTGTGGTACCCCATATACAACATTTTTGAGACTAGAGTCTGTATCATTTGCTCTAACCAGTTGTTTCCTATTATCCAAGTAAGATTGAAACCAGTTCGAAGAAATACTCCGAATTTTATAGAAATCTAGTATTTCTTTCAAAATGTCGTGATTTACAAAATCAAAAGCTTTGGCATAATCACAAAAAACAGTGGCAGTGTGCAGATTATTGTTTAATGCTTAATAAACTTCATGTAGTGCAAAAACATGGCATCTGTGGTACATTTATTATTTAAAAAGCCGAACTGATTTTGTGATAAAATATTGTTATCAAATAGAAAGGACATAAGTCGGGCTTTTATGAGTCTCTCAATAATTTTGGAGAGTACCGCTAGTACTGCAATAGGTCTATAATTACAGGCATTTGATTTTCACCACCCTTATGAAGAGGAATAATGATGGCCGTCTTTAGGCACTCTGGAAATTTACCTTTCTCAAAAGAATCATTAATTAGAGGGATGAGGACTCCCAACACACTGTCTGGGAGATTTGAGAAAAATTTTATGGATAGTCCATCGGTACTACAGGAAGATTTGCTTTTGATACTATTGGTTGTTTGGATCAGTTCAGATTTATCAACCGGTCTTATATAGAATGGATTCAAGACCTTTCCTGAATTAGGAAGATAGAAAATGGGATCTTGTTGTGACACAATAGTTGATGTTACATTTTTGCTCACATTAACAAAGTATTCAATTAGATTTTCTGGGTGTGGAAGGGAAAATGTTTGAGCTGTGTGAGTTTTATTTCGAAGTTCGTTTATTACGGACCAAGTTTCTTTTGCAACACGTTTAGAGCTTCTCAGACGATTTTGGTAGTACAATTTTTAGCTGATTTTATAAGTTTTAAATAGGTTGCCCTGTACTTGGTGATATATTCAGTAACAGAGATGTTGGTAGTAAATTTCTTGATGTACAGTAGTAGTGAACGCATATTTTTGGCTGATATGCGGACACCTCTGGTAGTCCAGGGTTTGTGATGTTTTAGCTTAATTGTGATTAAAGGAAATGCTTTACTGAATATACAGACAAGCTTATTCAAAAAGTCACTGAAATTATTATCGACGTTCATAGAAGGAAAGGGCCACTCAGAGGTTCAGCATAAATTTTGGAATTTACCAAAGTTCCGAGCGGAAAAAGTCCTGCCTAAACGTCGAGTTTTCGAAGAGAGCTTGCTAAAGATGTTAAACTTCATATAAACCGCTTCATGATCAGATAGTCCCGCATTAACAGTTGTAGCGCAGACATCACGGGGTGAGAAATCTGAGACAATAATAATGAATTATGGTAGATGAAGTTTTTGTAATCCTTGTAGGAGAATCAATGTGCATTGTTAGACCATACGATTCAAATATGTTGACCAGGGATATTTGTGTAGCATAAGCAGCAGCATAATATTGTTAAAGTCCTCGCATAAAAGATGAAATTTAAAAAATGAAGTGGAGTTACATTGCATATAATATTTTGATGATAACAAGTGGATACGTAGAATCCTAGAATGGAGTCCAAGATAGACGAGATGAGAAGAAGTTTCGGAAGACCTCAAAAAAGGTGGTAAATGACATAAGAGCAGTGACAGGCAAACAGTGGATTAGATTGGCGTAACATAAAGGAAGATAAAAGCAATAATTCAAAGTGACCTACTCTCAGAAGTGGATGGAAAATGACTGCCGAAAAAGAATAATCTTCTTCTTAATTTTAAGAGTTTGTCTTTCATTCTCGAAAGCTTAAAGCACTTATTATTCGTTTTATTTAAAATTTTTCTTCTTTCTCGAAACTCTTTATGCCCCTCAGGGGCGTAGGAGGTTTTATTCATCTTCTATCCATCTCTTCCATTTCTTGCGGTCCTTTGCTAACTCTTTCATTTGTTGATGTGTTTTTCCTTTTTTCTGTCCAATTTCTATAATCTGATCGATCCATCTCTTCCTTGGCCTCCCTTTCCTTCTTTTACCATATATTTTCGATTCCATCACCTACTTTGGTAGTCTTCCCTGGTCCATTTTGTTAATGTGTCCATACCATTTTAATTTTCTTTTTTGTATCTTGGTTATTATTCATTCCTGTTTCAGTCTTTGTCTAATATCTTCATTTCTTATTCTGTCCAGTTCCGTTTTTCCTGCTATTTTTCTTAGCTGCTTCATCTCCGCTGCGTTTATTGTACTGTCTATTTTTGCATTGTTTACCCATGTCGTACTTGCATATATTAAAGTTGGTACAGAGATTGCGTTGTATACCTTCAGTTTTATTTCTTTATCTATTTCTTCCTTTCCAAATATTGTTTAATTTAGTGCATAGTAGATCTTATTTGTTTTTTCGCTCTGTATGAGATTTCTTGATCTACCTTTCCATCCTCTGATATTATTACTCCAAGGTATTCAAACGTTGAAACTGTTTCTATTATTTCGTTTTTGCACCTAAATATCGTTTGGTTTATTTCTTCCCTTCTCTTTTGTGTTACTATCATGGTCTTCGTCTTCTTTTCATTTACCTCCATTTTCAAATTTTTTATTTCCTCCACCCAGATATCGATTAATTTTCGCATTTTCTCTTTATTGTCTGCAATTATTACTAAAGCTCGGATTATAGGCAAAATGCCTTTTTTTGCCTATTTTGCCTATTATAATTGTTTTTTGCACTTTTTGCCTTTTTTCGTAAATTCCGCCTATTTGTGCCTTTTTAAAATTTTATGGTACTACCTATGATATTATTCTATTACTAAACCATTCTATAATAAAATTTTGGATCAATAATAAAATATCAATGGTTTATTTATATAACAGATTTCTAGGAAAATGTACCTGATCGAGACTTGATTGAGGGTTAACTATTTGGAAATCCTTAAGTTTTATTAGTTTATTATCAGTTGTACAGTCGGTTACTGTATCAGAGTTTAGTCACAAATTTCTATATCCTAGTTTAGTTTTGTTGCGTATACCGAAAGGCAAAGAACACCTTTTAAAACGTTTTAGTGTGAAAAGATGACATCTAAATTAAGGCTATGGATCGCACCTTATTCGGAACTTTCTCTAGAAAGAGATGGAGCATTTTGTAAACCATGCGGCAAATCGGTAAGTTTTATTTTTTCTCTTTTTTTCTCGTCCCACAACATAACTAAATTCTAAAGAGGATTTAGAATTCTAATAATTTTTGTTAAATTCTCAGATTTAAAGTAGAAAAAAGTACTTTATTGACCAGCATTGTGGAACCCCACTTCATAAACGTAATTTGGAAAAATTAAATTCCTCTAACTTACCCCAAATATCTCTGCGGGATAGTTTAGGCAGTTCAAAAAAAAAGGAGGAAGACGCATTTAAATTTGATTTATGCCAGATGATGATGGCATCCAACATTCCTCTATATAAAGTTAATAACCCTAGTTTTAAATGCTTTTTCGAAAAATATCTTAATACATCCTTACCGGACGAGAGTACATTGAGAAAACATACTGTGGAAAAATGTTATGTGGAATGTATTTCAAAAATTAAGCGGAAGTTAGAGGGCAATTTTTTGTATATTATCGTGGATGAAACGACATATGTATGCGGCAGGTATATAGCTAATTTAATGATTGGAATTTTGAACGAAAATTTTGCGAGAAAACCTTATTTAGTTGCCGTTAAAGAATTGGAAAAAACAAACAATTTAACAATAAGTCGATTTATACAAGATAGTTTAACAAACCTCTTTTTATCCAACCCTATACCAGTGAATAAAATAGTTTTAATGCTTTCAGATGCTGCGGCATATATGTTAAAAGCTGCTGTTAATTTAAAGATTTTTTATCCTAATTTAATTCATTGCACTTGTGTAGCCCACGGGATAAATAGAATTGCTGAAGAAATGAGAAATCTGTTTCCGTTGGTAAATAATTTTATAAATTTTATGAAAAAAGTTTTTGTAAAGGCTCCGTTGAGGGTGCAAATATACAAATAAAAACTTCCCGGTGTCCCTTTGCCACCTAAACCAGTAATTACAAGGTGGGGAACCTGGCTCGAAGCAGTTTTTTTTACTTTGAGCACTGCAATGAAATAAAATTAGTTATGTCAGAATTTGATGATGATATTTCCGAAGACATTCGAGAAGCAAAACAATATTAAAAAATCCCAAATTGAAACAGGAACTCGCTTATATCAATGACAATTATAAATTAATAGTTACCACAATTACCTTATTAGAAAAACAAGAGATAAATTTATGTGAGTCAGTAAAATTAATAGATAATTTAAAGACGAAAATTAAATCGACACCTGGAAGTAACGGTCAATTAATTAAAAAAAAAAATGAAATATGTTTTCGACAAGAATGAAGGTTTTTCGTTTTTATCTAACGTTGCTAAAGTTTTGAATGGGACATTTTCTGAGGAATTACAAATTATGTCAGATTTATTATCCGCTCTGAAATATGCTCCAATTACATCTGTCGATGTCGAACGTTCGTTTTCAATGTACAAATTAATTTTAAGTGATCGAAGACATAGTTTTAAGACCGAAAATATTGAAAAACGTTTAGTTGTTTCTATTAATGATAAAATTTTAAGTGGTTATAAATTATTCCTTTATTGCCTATATTTTGCCTAAATGTTAATATTCCTGCCTTTTTTAATAAAATCTTTGCCTATATAGGCGCCTTTTCTTCAATTTTTATTGCCTATAAATCCGAGCTTTAATTATTACTAAGTCATCTGCATATAGTAATCGCTCCATTCTCACTGGTACTAAATTCCTGTACCCTATTATTGACTGTAATTGCCTTGACCTTCTTTTAGCGATTTTTATTACTATATCCATTACTAATATAAACAAAACAGGGCTGAGACTGTCCCCTTTTTTTATTCCTCTCCTTAGGTTTATTATTGGCGATATGTTTAAGTTTATTTGTACTTTAGAAAGTACGTTTCTATATGTACTTTTTACCACGCTTACTATCTTTTGCGGGATTTGCAGATCTTCAATTACTGACCATATTACTTCTCTACTTATAGAATCAAAAGCAGCTTTAATATCTATAAACGTAATATATAAGTATTCTCCTATTTCGTTTTTCCTTTCAGTTATATTTCTCAGTATGTATTGATGTGATCTTGATTATTGATATGAGATAATATTCTTATATGTCACTTAATTTAATCAATGTATTAATACTAATCTAATTAATTAACCAGATCACATATCAATATGTTTTCAATCTCAGGGCGAATTATAAATTAATTACTTACTTTCGTGGCTTCTAAATATTTCTTAATGGTTCCTAATCGGGATAGAAAAGAAAAGAGTAAAAAAAAATACACATATGGGTTACAATTATAATCAAAATATTTTTTATTTTATTTAAAAGGCAATCAATGCTTAATATTTGCTATTTCTTATTATTCTTAAACATAACATTTACAAATGGGAATCTTATTTCCTTTTGGTTTTCAATTGAAAGTTTTTATTAACATTTAACTATTAGGAGTTATTAGGAACAACTCTATTTAAGTTTGATGAAGCTTTTCTGATATTATTGATTATGTTATTCAATTTTTTATGTGGAATTTAATACGAAAAACCCATACATTCATGTCCAAACAAATGAGACTGACCTTTTCCTGGTGAACTGAAAATGTCCTCACACAAGACCCGTTTCCTGCTATCCTTGGCTGCGATCAAACCTCGTCCTGGCTTCCAGTAATGTTCTCCTTTGAAAAACTAGCTCGTATAGCTCTCGTTCCTGCGTCTGTCGTGATGCTGTGTTCTACCTTTCTCGAAACTGCTATCAGCTACCGGGACACTCTTGGCTCAAGGAGGTTCTTTTACTCTCGACCTGGCCTACTTCTCGTTCCACGATAGATACTCCACACTCACGGAACTACATCGGCTTTCTCACTCTCCGTACACTACCGTCTACTACTCGACTTCACTTCTCGACAGCTCAAAACATTCTGATCTCACTTTCTCATCCATTCCCCTACTTTCTAAATATCCCTTCCAGATTCACAAATCAATCTTCCACCACCAACTCTCATTCGTAATATTCCTCAAAACCAATTTTTAATCTTTCTAATTATGCTTAATGGATTTCAAAAGAAAATATTTAATTCCCATTCTAAAATACTTTCTAACTATTTACAAATTTTAATGACCTATTCTCTCTTTCAAATGAGTCTTATTTAGCATAGGCTAATGATCGAAACCTTCCGCGAAAAACGATAATGAAACGCGTCATTCACTTTGTTTATCTAAGCACATTGTTCCGAGTTTCGTACGCTTATTCTAATCACTTCTTAAAATTAAATATAACAATTTGTTGTATACAGGTTGTTCTAAATTTATATGCCCGAGGTTGAGAAAATTAAAAATATTTTATATTAAAGTGAATTTTGTTTATAATTATCAAATTTTAATTTTTATATCAAATAGAAATATAACAAATCCCCGCCTTGTATTCGATAAAATTTATCTGCATTTTTAAATAAATTTTCTCGAGGCAAAACCAACTCCCTGTATATTTCCTTACTTTAATCTACGTCTTATACCCCTTCTTCTTGTATTACTCTAATTAGTCCCACCTGTAGAGTAATTGTTTCCTTATTTTCAGTGTCCTCATCCTGTGTTAGAGTGTCGGCTATTATGTTGTCTTTCCCTTTTTCCCATATTAATCTTCTGTCTTTTTCCTCAGATTTTTCACATACTTTTATCGTGTATTCTGCATCCTCGTTTTCATATGCCTCCTCTTCAAATGCCACTGTTTCGATCATATCTTTTTCGCTTTCATTTTTTTGCTTTATTTCTTCTTCTCCTGAGCTCGTCTCTTCTTTTGAGGAATCCCAGGTTTCCTTTGTTTCTGATACTCTCAAATTTTCTTCTTCTGGGCTCAACTCTTCTTTTGAGGAGCCACAGGTTTCATTTTCTTTTGTCTTTTTCTGACTTTTTCTCCCTTTTCTTCTTTGTCCTTGCTTCGTTGCCAAATTCATTTCCACTGTTTGTTCTTTACCTGATTCGTCCGTATTTTGTTTCTCCTGTTCCTTGTCCTGTTCTTCTTCTTTTTCTTCTGTTAGATTCATCGTATTATTTTTAAAATCTATCACTACATGTTTTTCTGCCAATTCGTCAACTCCTACTATCATGTCATGTGACATGTTTGGCATTATTACACATTGTAGTGCATACATCTTCTTACCCAGTCGTACCATTACTCGTATGCCTTCATTTATAGTTGCCAATGTCCGTTTGTTTGCGCCCACTAAATTTACCCTAGGTATTTTGTAAATTAAATTTGTTAAGTTAACTTCTTCTATTAGTTTTCTGTTGACCAATGTTATTTCAGATCCAGTGTCTATCATAATTTTAATTGGTTTCTCGTTGATAAATCCATCCACAAATTTTAAATTAACTCCATTTTTCTTTTCGTTGTTTCTTGCCAATTTAATAAACTCCTTGGGGTTACAAAAGATTCCTGTTTGATTTTTGGTTTTTAGTGAGCGCCGTCGTGAAAAAACGCCGGTTGCTCATCGTTGTTTATATTTTCGTCATAATGTCTCTCTCCGTCATATCCATCTGTCTGGGTATTATTTACTTCTCTTCTATTTTCTCTTGGTCTGTCGGATCTGTTTCGGTTTTCTTGATATCCCTGTTCATTTTGTCTACCATTATTTCTGTTTTCTTGATTTGAGCGTGTGGTGTTTCTATTCTGGTATTCTCGATTTCTGTCCTCATTCCATTGCCTATTTCTTTGTTCATAATTTCCTCTTCCGTTGTCTCTATTTTCGTTTTCCCTTCTGGGATTAAAATCTCGTCTTGTATAGTCCCTCCTATTTTGATTTCTATCTCTGTAATCCTGTGTTTCTCGGGGCCTGTAATCTTCTCGCGACCTTCTTGATTTTGTTTCTCTTACACGTAATTCTCTTATTTGTAGGAATTGGCATAAACTATCTATGTCTTTGTAGTTTTGCAATGTGATATGGTCTTCCAGCGTTTCTTCGAAATGTCTTGCAATCAGTTCGACTAATTGTTCCGATGAGTAATTATATTGTAAATGTTTTGCGTTATAGTAAATTTGTAATGCATATGTCCTTTCTGATATACCCATCCTATCATTGTATTTCCCATTTTGCAATTCCTTGTTAATTTCCAATTGTTGGACTTTTCCCCAGAAATAATTCAAAAATTTTTGTTCAAATTGTTGCCAACTGTCAAATTCTTCTTCTTTGCAATCGAACCATAGGCTTGCTTCATTTTTGAGATGGTTTCTGATAGTTTCTTTTGCTGTTTCGAAATTTCCGATGTGCTGTATTTTCTTTTTCAGGCTATTTATGAACGGCACTGGGTGTAATCTTCTTACATCCCCGCCAAACCTTATCTTCACGTCATCTGTGCTATGTATAACCATTTCTCTTCTTTCTCCGACATTTTGTTGCGTCCGGTTTTCGGTGACTTGTTTTTCTATTTCTGTGATTCTTTTTTCCACTTCTTCTCTGTCTACTTGAATAGCATTTTCCAACTTATTTTCCAAATTTTCTAGTTCCTTTTTCTGGCCATTCGTTAACTCCTTTATTTTATCTTGAATTTTCATTTCATACTTTTCTATGCGTTCCTCCATTTTCTTGTTGTTCTCTTCTATGGCTTGTTTTGTTTCCTTCTGATTTTCTTGCATTATTCTTTTTGTTTCATCCATTTTTTGATCCAATTTTTGTTGTGTTTCATCCATTTTTCGTTGTGTTTCCTCCATTTTTTGATCCACTTTATCCATTTTCTTTGATGTTTCTTCCTGATTTTTCTCCATTGTTTGTTTTGTTTCTCTTTGATTGTCATCCAGTTTTTGTTGTGTTTCATCCATTTTCTGTTCCATTCTTTGTGACTGGAGTTGCATCATTTGTAATAATTTATCTATTCCTGATAATTCTTGCTGTTCTGATGCCATGATTGTCGTGTCTAAAATATCTTCTTGGTCTGAATGTTCTTTTTGTTTTTTGTTATCCTTGCTTTAGCTTCTTGTCACAGACATTTGTTTTCAAGAAGTATTATCCCCGCCAAATATGAAATTTTACTAGTATGTTACCAATACGACTTTTTTTTTTTACCCAAATATTATAAATTGTCAATAAATATATCAAATGTAAATATCGTAAAAATAAAATATTAAATCAGTTATGTAAAATTTGTACCTAAAGAGATCTAAAATTTTATGTTATCAAATGTAAGTATCTCACTTTTTACCACAGGCATATAAATTTTCAAATACCGGCTTTACTCTTTCTATCCTTCAAATTTGCCACTAGAAATACTTTACAATGCTTTCCACGTTGGACGACAGTTGATGTGATCTTGATTATTGATATGAGATAATATTCTTATATGTCACTTAATTTAATCAATGTATTAATACTAATCTAATTAATTAACCAGATCACATATCAATATGTTTTCAATCTCAGGGCGAATTATAAATTAATTACTTACTTTCGTGGCTTCTAAATATTTCTTAATGGTTCCTAATCGGGATAGAAAAGAAAAGAGTAAAAAAAATACACATATGGGTTACAATTATAATCAAAATATTTTTTATTTTATTTAAAAGGCAATCAATGCTTAATATTTGCTATTTCTTATTATTCTTAAACATAACATTTACAAATGGGAATCTTATTTCCTTTTGGTTTTCAATTGAAAGTTTTTATTAACATTTAACTATTAGGAGTTATTAGGAACAACTCTATTTAAGTTTGATGAAGCTTTTCTGATATTATTGATTATGTTATTCAATTTTTTATGTGGAATTTAATACGAAAAACCCATACATTCATGTCCAAACAAATGAGACTGACCTTTTCCTGGTGAACTGAAAATGTCCTCACACAAGACCCGTTTCCTGCTATCCTTGGCTGCGATCAAACCTCGTCCTGGCTTCCAGTAATGTTCTCCTTTGAAAAACTAGCTCGTATAGCTCTCGTTCCTGCGTCTGTCGTGATGCTGTGTTCTACCTTTCTCGAAACTGCTATCAGCTACCGGGACACTCTTGGCTCAAGGAGGTTCTTTTACTCTCGACCTGGCCTACTTCTCGTTCCACGATAGATACTCCACACTCACGGAACTACATCGGCTTTCTCACTCTCCGTACACTACCGTCTACTACTCGACTTCACTTCTCGACAGCTCAAAACATTCTGATCTCACTTTCTCATCCATTCCCCTACTTTCTAAATATCCCTTCCAGATTCACAAATCAATCTTCCACCACCAACTCTCATTCGTAATATTCCTCAAAACCAATTTTTAATCTTTCTAATTATGCTTAATGGATTTCAAAAGAAAATATTTAATTCCCATTCTAAAATACTTTCTAACTATTTACAAATTTTAATGACCTATTCTCTCTTTCAAATGAGTCTTATTTAGCATAGGCTAATGATCGAAACCTTTCGCGAAAAACGATAATGAAACGCGTCATTCACTTTGTTTATCTAAGCACATTGTTCCGAGTTTCGTACGCTTATTCTAATCACTTCTTAAAATTAAATATAACAATTTGTTGTATACAGGTTGTTCTAAATTTATATGCCCGAGGTTGAGAAAATTAAAAATATTTTATATTAAAGTGAATTTTGTTTATAATTATCAAATTTTAATTTTTATATCAAATAGAAATATAACAGTATATATTATCTGTTGTTCCTCTTTCTTTCCTAAAAGCCGCTTGTTCTTCTTCTAGTTTTCTTTCCAGTTCTTTCCTGAGCTTCCTTTCTATTATCCCGGTGTAGACTTTATATGCCACTGATGATAAGCATATAGCCCTATAGTTATCACATTCCGCTTCATCTCCTTTCTTGTGTATTGGTATCAATAAATTTTCTTCCCAGTCTTCCGGTATCTTTTCTGTTCTCCATGCTTCCCTCATTATTTCCAGTAGCCAAAGCTTTTCCTCGGTCGCCCACTTACTTCATCATCTCCGGATCTATGTCATCGGCACCTCCCGCTTTTCCAATATTTATTCTTGCCAATCCTTCTTCAATATCTTTGATATGAATTTCGTCTACTCGATTGTCTCTATCCACTTCTCTTGCCTGCTGTCCTCATTTTTTGGTTACTTGCCTCGAATTTTTCTTTATAATGCTTATTCCATATGGTTAGTATGTCTTGAATGTTTGTTTTCAATTCATTTCGCTGATTTCTAATTCCTCTTATTTGTTTCCTTTTTGTTCCTTTCATGCTTCTTATTTTATTCCAAAACTGTTTATTGTTATTCCCAAAACCTTCGTTCAATTCTTCACCGAATTCTTTCCAGCTCTTGTTCTTCGCATCTTTTACTAGTTCTTTCACTATATTTCTCTGTCTTCTGTATTCGTCTCTGTCTTACTCTTCATTTTTCTTTCTTCTTTTTTACAGCTTGCTTTATTTCCTTATTCCACCATCCCGTTCTTTTATTATTCTTCCCATTCTTTCTTATTTCACATACTTGTTTGGCAGTGTTCCGTGAAATAACGTGTCTTTCAATTTTTTCATCTCTCTTCCATATTACATATTTACTCATTGTTTTCATGCTGTTCCAGTATTTTGTCTGTCTCTCTTTGGTATAACTTCCTCATTTCCATATCTTTAATCCTATGTATTGTTATTCTTGTATATTGAGGACTCTCTATTATTTCCATTAGTTTTATGTTTATCTCTGCTCTCACTAGTCTGTGTTGGGTACCGAGTTAGGCTTCGTTCTCAGTTTTTATATTTTGTATCGTTAGTTCTGCTTATCGAGGATATACTATGTAGTCAATTATGCTTCTCGCATTTCTTTCTTCTGCTACGTATGTATATTTTTCGTTTCTCGGTTGATACCAGAAAGAATTACCTATAAACAAATCATTTATTTGGCAGAAACTTATCATTCTTCTACCATTTCTATCTATCGTCTCTTCTCCATACCTTCCCAAGCAACCTAATGCCATATTTTCATCATTTCCTATTCGTGCATTCCAGTCTCCTAGTAAAATGATGTTTTTGCTTTCCTCTTGTATCTCATCATAGAATAGTTCTGCTTTTTCATGCTCTGTTCCCGCTACCGGTGCATATACCTGTATTATGTGACATTATACTTCTTCTAACTCTATTTTTATGTATATGGTTTTTGATGATACTGGTTTGAATTTGGTTATTCTTCTATTCATTTCTTTCGTTACAACTATTCCCACGCCTTCTTTTGCCCTTTGTCCTATCTGAACTCCGGAATAGTGTAGTTTTAATAATTTTTAAAACATCAATATTGTCATTAATATCACTGAATGTATTTTTTCATAGCAACAAAGGGCATCTGACGTAATACATTTGACGACGGGAAATTATCAAAAATTATCGGGTATAATATCACAAGAGAGTGAGAATAAATTGAAAATAATGCGACAGTTTAATATGGTATAATATCACAAGAGAGTGAGAATAAATTGAAAATAATGCGAGTTTTTCGAAAATTTGTTGTCTGGCAATTGGGCTATTGCCCAATGACAACAAATTTGAGTAAAAATGAAGCATTATTTTCTTATTTATTCTAACTGTCGTGTGATATCCGTAAGATTATTTTTTAATACGTATATTATGGATATTTTCTTAAATGTGACAGTTGTTAAAACTAGGAAACTGGTTGCCATTAAACAGAAACAATCTATTTAAAAAAATTCTATCGGTAATTTTCTACAGTAGATAATTCTCAGTTTAATTTTAATCTAATTGGACAGAATTAAACACGTGATCAAATATCTTACTATACGATTGGAAGTTAAAATCGTTAAAAAATAATCAGTTTAATTTTTATTTCTGTAGCTTTCTATTGGTCAGAATCTCCTATGAATGAAATAATCCGTAGTAATTGCACAAGAGCTCTAAAATTATTGAATTTTTCCCGAGTGACTCTTTGTCAGTTTCAATTTCACGAGCCGAAGGCGAGTGAAATTATGTCAAAGTGTCACGAGGCCAAACATTCTATATTAATTTTAGAGATCGAGTGCAATTTGTTGCGATTATTTCATGAATATAACTGTTCAAAACGAAAATTTTATTTTAATTTATTTATGTAAGTACAAATTAGTACAATTAAACACACAGTTATTATAAATATTTGACGGTTGAAAGTCATCACTTTTATAATTTTTAAAACATTAATTGTCATTAATGTCACTGAATGTATTTTTCCATAGCAACGAAGGGCATCTGACGTAATATACTTGAAGACGGGAAATTATCAAAAATTATCAGTTTAATTTGTATTTCTGTAGCTTTCTTTTGGTCAGAATCTCCTATGAATGAAATAATCAAGAAAATATCAGGCTATAGCTATCTCTTAAACGAATAGAGATTTTCGAATGGGACAAAAACTGATATATTCCATTTGTAATAAACTTTAATATGCCATAGAAAAAATCATACCATAAATATTGCTCTTTAAGTTACAACCCCTTACTTTAATTTTTAAAAACTATACCATAATTAACAGAAATTAAAAATAAACTGATATTTTCTTAATTATTTACAAACCTATTTTATTTTTAAAAAATCGGTTGAATAGACCATAGAAGATCACATTCGAAACTTTAAAAAATATACAGGGTGCTATTAAAAAACTTAAAGTTAGGGTGTTTAACTAAGGAATTTAGGGGATGATTTCTTCTGCGCCATATTAAAGTGTATTACATATATAGTGCTAGTCAAAAGTCCGTACCCCCCTCGTAACTTTTGAACGGTTATACCTATAGTAGTGAAATTTGGAGGGAGGAAATAAACGGACCTAGGTTTCTTAACTAGTCATGCCAGGTGACGTAATAATGACAGATGACATTACAGAGCCACTGTGACCAATAATTTTAAATGGGACCTTATGGCAAGTGATACCTCATTTGAAAGGTATTCAAAATACCTATTCAGTCATACTAATTTTTTGGGGTTTAAGTTGATTTTGATTTTGGTGAATAAATTAAATAAATATAATATTGTAGTTTCGCATTTAATTAATAAATATTCAAATGTCCGCCAATGGTTTTTTTGTCAAAAAAGTTCTTTTTTTGACGTTTTTCAATTCTCTAGTAGTTTTTACGTCAACGTCAACCTTTTTGATAAGGAACCATAGGCGAAATTATGAATTTTTATTAATTAAATGCGAAACTACAATTTTATATTTATTTCATTTATTCATTAAAATGAGCTTAAAGTCAAACAAAATTAGTACAGCTGAATAGGTATTTTGAATACCTTTCAAACGAGGTTTCACTTGCCATAAGGTCCCATTTAAAATTATTGGTCACAGTGGCTCTGTAACGTCATCTGTCACTATTACGTCACTTGTAATGACTAGTTAAGAAGCATACGTCCGTTTATTTCCTCCCTCCAAATTTCACTGTTATAGGTATAACCGTTCAAAAGTTACGAGGGGGGTACGGACTTTTGACTAGCACTGTAGAGTATATCAATTTTTGTCCCATTCGGAAATCCCTATTCGTTTAACCTTCGGATGACCAAGCGGGAGAAATTGTGACCCCAGCGTATGTTTTTCTTTAATAAATTCAAAAGTATTTTCAATTTTTAACTCATTATTTTTTTGTTTGACTTTAATATCATTCTAGATATCCTCATATTTTGAAATAAAAAAAATTCCCTATATTTTACGAATAAAAAATATATTCTTAAGTTGACGTTTAGTAAAATACTGTCTAATATGTGTAATTCCAAGTAGTTTTACGCTAATGACGTCGACTTTGCAAGGTAACAAGACACTTACTCAACATACACACTACACATGACACTAATACTCATGTTGTGAGTGGCTAAATGACATAAAGCCCATGCAAAACAAAATTTAAAAAAAACTTAATTTTTTTGTTAATTGTCATTTTTGACATTTTTGACATTTTTGACATTTTTGACCTGGTCATTTGCCCCCCTTGGTCATCCGTGTAACAAAAAAAGGTTGGTCATCGGAGGGTTAAGAGTTATAGCCTGTGTAAATTGGTCTGGGACACCCTGTATATCAGGTAGAGGATCGGTTCGAGCACACTGCTCTGAGGTTCACCAAATAGGATGGAGTAAAGTTTAGTGTAGGTTTCGGCATATTTTACTAGATATTTCTGGTCATGGTTTATGCAATTTGAAGTAATGGTATGGTAGGTGTTTCTTTAGCTTGTATAGAAGTTTTTTATGCCACATCCTGACAAAAGCTTGAGAGGTGTTAAAAATATTAGAGTACAGTATTGCTTATTTTAGAAACTATGTTTTATTGTTGTTATAATCTATCATGAAGATATTAAGAATTTAAGTGACTGTTTGAAGAATTTAAGGGACTAGTTTAAATGCAGTTCTTCAGAGCAGCGGTAGATAGAGTAAAGATAGATGATATCCAACCTCTGATTAGGAGACGGCACTTACAGAAGATTGTATTGTAGGATATTATCGCTGAATCAGGATTGGTGGTCAGGTTTCAGGCTCTTTTTGCATGAGTATAATCTGTGTCACTTTCCAATTCAGCGCAAGTAATGCAAATATATCGCTGAAGACCATAGTGATTATTCTGCAGAAATCATGGGTTAGTTGCAGAGTAAAACCAAATAAAAGCTTAGTCTTTTAGTTTTTTAAAACCAAATAGACAATAGAAGTTTTATGGTTATAATTTTTGACTAAAGGCTTCTTCTTATTTTTTTGTGTAGACATGTCTCTGTCTGTTTTTCAATGTGCTTTCAGTGAGCTGTCCTTTTTTTCGTTTTTGTGGTCTTCCCATTGATTGTCTTCCTATTGGGAAACCGCCTCTCGCCGTCTTTCCTACTTTATTTGTTGTCATTAGGCTTATTGTGGTCGTTAAAATCAACTCTATTGTTTTTACCCAGTTATTATTATGGTCCACCTTACATCTCCGTCGTATATCTGCGCTTCTAGCTCTATCCCATAGTGTCTTATCATCGATTTTTCGAAGGGTTTCCATCTATGTGGTTTCTAGCATTCTTTTTGTCCTTTCCGTATCAGGTGGTGTTTCTCCCGCATATACCATTGTTGGTCTAATGACTGTTTTGTAAATTCTGTACTTCACTTTTTTTCTATATTTTTATTTCTCCATATTTTTTAATTCATGCAACCTGCGGGTCTGTTTGCTCTATTCGCTTGATCTTCCACTTCTGTTTTCAGCTTTCCATAGCCAGATATTGTGATGCCTAGATATTTAAACTCCATGACTTGTTCTATTATATGATTCTCCTGCTCTTATTTATATCTTTTTAGAGTTGCTGTTATAACCATGCACTTGTATTCTTTTAGGGAAATATTCTAGCGGTTATATTAAACTGGTGAAGTTTACATTGTAAATCATCTTCACTTTGAGAGATTAGTATTGCGTCGTATGTATAACAGATTATTTTAAGTTGTTTTTCTGACATTTATTTGAGAATTAATTTAAAAACATAATTTACAAAAACATAATTTTCGAGCTTTTGTAATGACGATGAAGCCAAATTTACTTAGTAACAGTAATTATTACCCAACACACATTGAAACATACACAATGTACAATAAGCCAGTAGGCTAAGGTACGGCCGGTTTATGCCGATATTACAAAAAAGGAGCTTTCAGAACTTCAAACGTGTAGAAGCATTTTGTTTAGTTATAATTATTATTGCGGCAATGTTAGCAGCGAATTTGAAATTGTTTTTTTTTTATTTGAAAAGTTTTTAATGGATATTTAAATGTAAATGAATAATTTAAATTTATACTTACGAAAAACTTCCACTGCGAATAACTAACCATTTTGCGATTTTTGATAAAAATAATGTTTACCAAATAAGTCTACAAATATATTAAAATGTTCATCCTGTTGATTTTGTTTGATTGTACCACTTGCAATGACATTTTAATTTCCGTCAGTCCCATTTATCTTAAAAGTAAATACCCACAAACAAGAAGTGAACAACTTACCCAATTAGTTTTGTAACTTTGGCTAACTCCCGAAGTTTACTTTATACTTTACTCGAAGCGATGTTACGAAATCACAACTTCTTAATATATCGACACCTGGTTTAAGCATTTATTTAAATAAGATTATATACCTAGATAATTTTTACCGCAATATTTGAGCATTTAAAAACTGTAAAATTAAAATACTTTTATAGTGCACAAATTATGCCAAAGTGAATCAAAATCACATACTAAGTTTGAAATCAAGACAATCATACTTCTAAAATATTGAGTATCAAAAATATAGATTATACGGAACAATGACGTGCAGAAAAAACTTAATTATAATCACTTATACTGACAGAATAACACAATGCAGCAAAAGGCTGTAGAACTTATATTATTAGGTATAGTTGTCAGTACATAACCTATGTCCCTAAAGTTTTTGGAAAAACTAAATTATGCATTTTCTAGTTGCAAATTAAGTTTATTTTATTACCGAATACAGGAAATAAAGGTACATATTTAAGGTTTATTTATAATGTTTTTATATGGAACAGAAAGAGGTCTGTGATCTTCGATGGCACGTACATTTGTTCGTGCATGTGAAATAAGCCTTTGGTCTGTTCCTAAATCAATCTCACGAAATTTTTGCAAAATTGATCGCCTTACGTGATCTTTAGTTTGGACTTCCCAGCCATTATTATACATACACTATTCGACTCAAAACAGCCCAAAACTTTCCTACAGGCCTCGCTTGATGCGCATTTGAAGGGTTGTCGCGCTTGGGAACAAAATTTATATTTTGAGCAATGAACCAATCTGCCATTCTCCTGGCTTAAGAGCATGAACCTAGGTCGGGCCAAAATATGATTTCATTATTAGGGTGATAAGTATTTAAAAATTGAACAATCTTTGTGAAACACCTGTCAACGTAAATTTCAGCATTGAGAGCTTCACCGCTAACACGCCCAACAAACGGTTGTGAAACACCATCTTCTGAGATGGCACACCATACCAAAATTTTATCGAAAAATTTCACTTTTTCCTTAAACCTTGTAACAAAAACGAGGTTCTGTTGTGGCAGAATAGATATAGCTTTAAAGGGTAGTTACTTATTTATGGAAGTTTCCTCAAACTAGGCTAGCTGGAAATTGAAGATACCAAACAGTAGGGCTCAGGGGAGGATCAGGCCGTATTTGCACGCCCTAGTAAGACGGTACCTACTGAAATACTTGAATGACAAAGAAAATAAATTAATATAAGGAGTAATGAAAAGAAAAGAACTATCGACCAATAAGATATTCAGAAGTAGTGTTGAGCGCCAGGGAAGAATAGAATATATTCCTCTCCACGTGACCTATATTGCTGTACTTAACTAATACTATTAAAAAGGTAGGATAATAAAACATATAAGTATGTACAACCAACAAATTTAATGAAAAAAAAATACCTATAACCCCTATATACAATTTTATACAAACTAGCTAACCACCTGACGTACTAGGCTAGTACGCTCCTGTCTATTACACAGATATTACAGTAGATAAAAGCAAATATATTGAATTTATTGTACCAAGACAGTTAATGGATCTAAATATGTGTGTACAAAAACTTATTATTAAGGAGGATTACAATATTGGTTGACAATCCCACATCTGATCGGAATGACACACCGGACAATACTGATATATTGTGATAATAACCGAGATAGTGTGCACAGTATCTTACCAGATAGGTTATGGTCTCCGGACTATTTTAAATAAAATAAAATACAAATACAATAATGAAAATGACATATAAAAGTTGTGGAAAAGAAAAATATTGATTATGATTATTTTAATTGATTTTAGAAAAATGAATTTATATGATTATTAAGAGGATATATGTTATTAAAAATGTTAAAGTTGAAATATGTTATGTAAAAGAATTGAAAATGTAAATTTTAATAATAAAACCTGTCCTTTCTACAAACAGTAGGCCTGTGGCTTCTCCAAACTCCGGTTAAGTTGATGCGGGAGAGCCAAGTAAGGTATCTTCCGGGTTTCCTCTACCTTAGGGGGAGTACTTCTCACCAACCAGAAGGTACGACGATGTGGTGCGACAAGGAGGTACTTCCTAGCACCGGAAAACTGTATATCTCCAAAAAACAAAAAAAATAAAATCCATCCAATGCCAAATAACCCAAAATGATCGTCTATTCCATATCCAAAAAGATTGACTTAATATTGATCTCCACCAGTTGCTAAAAAAACAAACCTTGATCAGCTGATTGCCTTGACCACACAAGAAACAGGGCCTCTGCAAAAAGGTGTACCACCTTATCAGAACTTGACAGAGAAAAAAAATCTAAGAAAAAATTAAGTTTGATGTACTTGCTTGAAATGTCATTGACCTTGATTATCCTTGACTGGAAAGAGCCTTTTTAAACGAATATAAGGAAGTATTTGAACAAGTAAATATGAATCTGGTAATCAAGATTACTTTAAGGAGTTATATAAATGAGAGAATAAGAATGGTCATTGATTCCAAACTGATTTTGAACTGGAAGTATATAGTTAGAAAGAATTCTTTTCTCTGTAGAAAAAAAAATAAGTGCGATGGTATTGAAGTATTGCAAATCTGATGATTGAAGAATAACAATTCATTTGAAGATAATATATGTAAGATATTTGAAATGAATAACAGGGTTATTTTTTTATTTAAGGAAAAACATCATTTTTTTAATACATACCCATTACTCTTCAAAAAGGTGTTGGAAAACAAAAAAAAAACCTCTTCTTTTCAAAACACTTAACAACCAAGAACAAAACAACTTCTTCCCACGTAAACTTATATTCTATTCAAACATTTCAACTAAAATTTTATATTCTCTGTAATGGCCACTGGTGTGATGGGTCTGCCTTCAACAACAGCCGAGATTGAAGTGACGAATAGTCCCTTCTGCAATGACAATCACGTCAGCCGGAAGCCGTATCGACACACAAACCAACTTCTAGGTTCCGAATTCCCCAAAAGTTACCAATTTTGTCGTCGATCAACTGCAACTTTCAATACAATTGTCTGTAAAGTTGGTTGCATACCTAGTTCCTATTGGAATAAATATTTTAGTAACGATGGTAATAACTAATCGTTACATTCCCCCGTTACTCGGAGAAAAAAAAATTGATCTAATGAACAATTTTTTTTTATACATATATAAATACTCAATACAAATATCCATAAAAAAAATCACACGCTGTGGGATCCAACACAGGCGTGAATAACCAAATATCTAAAATATACTACGAATCTAAGAATACTACCCTACTCTAAAATAACCTATATTGGCGACACAGAACTCGTAGGACAAGTTCTCGGTGGCATACATCATAAAGACCAAATTGTGTTCAAGTTGATTCAGTAGATTTTTATAAAACCCCAAATTATAGTCAACAAGAACACCATAATAACCATATTCATAACTGCAAAACAAAACATAACCTATACAACCACTAACTTATACACACTTACATTTGACTCGATCGATTATACCTAACCGCAAATTATGAGTCATGTAAATGGAGTTGTCCTAATGACCAATATATCACATATGGTACCAACATACATATTTAAGGTTTATTATAACCCTTTTCTAAATTACATAATTCAGATAAATCCTAATAAAAAAAAATGTCGAATGGGACGAGTAATACAAAATCGTTCTATCGATGGAAAACAGATTTAAATAGAGCATATCCAAAGACAAGAATCTACAGGTCGAGCAAGTCTCGTAAATTTCACGATTGCGAGCCACGCTTCACGCAACCGTGTTTGAGTACTTGTGTTTCGAGTTGCGTGGTCGTGCGGAGTTATATCAAATACTATAGAAGGGTCCATAGTATTTGGTTATATTTACCAAATTTAAATATAATCGTTTTCAAAATTAAATCCATATGTCAATATGGCTACTGGGTGTAAAAGATAAATCTTATTCTATCTGTTCTTAATGAGTTTTAGATAATTTTAGTTGTATTTCTTTGTAATTTTGTGTTGTACAAAGATTAATTTAACATTTTCTCTGGAAGTATTAATTTAGAAAGATAATATGCTTCATTGGTGTTGTGTTTTGAAGTGTGAAATGCAAAGTAATTGTGATAAAGTCAAGATAAAGTTCACTTTTAAACTGAACTAAATAAGGTATCTGAGAGACAACAATGGTTAAATGCAATACAATGTACAGGTTTTACTAGCGAAATGAAAATTTTCCTGTCCTGTCTGCTGTAATCATTTTATATCTGGTAAGTTACAATTACAACAGTAACGATTTTTGAAGATGTTAACATTTTAATCTTATAGGAAAACCAGCCGACTTAATCGATAATAACAATCTCCAGATTGGGTTCCTTCAATAAATATGGTCTATAAACACAATGAAATAAGTTCCCCAAAATCTAAAATGAAGTGGTATCAAAGGAGAATTAAAGGGAAAAATATTCATATTGAAATTATTTATAAGGCACTGGACTGTCTTAAATTCTACAATAATACTAGGTGGGTAAATGATTTTAGACATTTTTCATTAAGAGTAGATTAAGATTAAGTAGATTTTCATTCAGTAGATTTAAGACTTGTTTACACGGGTAGAGTAATGATGCAAGTACTTGATAGAGTAGAGTAACTCTACCTGTAAAAATGCTCAGCACAGTAGAATAGCTGGTAGAGTGTATAGTTGGAGTTAAAGTAGAGTGACTAGCAACCTATGGCAAAGTAACTACTCCATGACCACCACTACTGCCAAAATGTCTACTCGGCTGCACACTCTACCCATGGAACACGCTCAATTATGGCAGAATAGAGTAGGTAGGAGAGTACATGGGGACGCTGTCATTCTGGCTGGAATTGTGTTTTGTGTAAATAGTGAAAATGAAGTTCACCGAAGATGAAACTTTAAAACTTGTAGAGCTATAATACGGCGAATACCAGTGTTTATGGAATTTAGGTAGTGTATACTACAGAAATAAAAGTTTGCAGCAAGCTGCGGAGGATGAAATCGTCGAAAGAATGGCAAAGGGGGCTTTGGAGTAAACGAGCTTAAGCAAAAAATTAAGAATTTAAGGTGCACTTATAATCAAGAGTGTTTAAAAATACAAAAATCGGTTTCACTATACTAGCATCAGTACTATACTTGTACTCTCCTCATGTGAATGGTATCAAGCCATTTTTGGTAGAGTACTACCACTACTCTACTCTCCTCAAAACTCTACCCATGTAAACAAGTCTTTAGAAACAGTGGAAAATGAGGTAGCTAGTAGAGTAGTAGTAGAGTAAAATATACTGGTTTAGCAAATTACAATGTTTTAAGGTAATACAGTAGCGATAAACAGGTAGCCAAAACGTGTTCCAAGATTGTCACTGTAATTTTGAATATTTTTTCGAGGCATTTGGCACACGTATTCGTAAAATAATAAAGAATGGCGGTACAGAGCCCAATTTGAAAAATATATTAATATGTAGAAATTACTCTGTAATTATACAATATTTAAAAAACGAGCCTGTACCGCCACTAAGAAGAACAAAAAAATACACTTTCTTCAAATAAACTTTTTTATCCGATGCCTAGATTTTGTGTAATTTTGGAACTACTAATGAAATAAAAAATTTTAGTAGTTCCAAAATAACACAAAATCGGATAAAAAAGTTGTATTTGAAAAAAGTGTATTTTTTTGTTCTTCTTAATGGCGGTACAAGCTCGTTTTTTTATATTGTATTTAATTACAGAGTAATTTCCACATATTAATATATTTTTCAAATTGGGCTCTGTACCGCCATTCTTTATTATATTACGAATATGTGTGCCAAATATCTTGAAAAAATATTCAAAATTACAGCCGCAATCTTGGAACACATTTTCGCTACCTGTTGATCGATACTGTTTCCTCTTAAGATAGTTTTAATAGCTATTTATGATATAAGTATTAAAAGTACAATTTTAAGACGCGCATGTGAAAGTTAACTTGAAAAAATAATTTTATTAATGTTTTGACTTCCACATCAGATGTCATTGTCAAAATACAAAATATTCATTATTATTAGGTTTGTTCTAGCAAACAGTCAAACTAGTCAAAAACCATCAGCAAACAGTTGGTCAGTAAAAGAACATAATACAGTCACCAGTGCGATCCCCTCTACTCGCGCTGGTCCACTATTCGCTGATGGTTTCAAACTGATGCTAGAACAAACCTATTATTATTATGCATATCATTATCTGTAAATAATATTTCTTCTGATTGTTAATTGTAAAGGATAGAAAAATTACCATTTATTTTATTTTTTTTAGAATCAGCTGAGAGAAGTGGTCTACAAAAAACCAGGAAGGAAACAGAATATGTGGCTACGAAAGGCAAAAGAAAGGTTTACAAAGCAAATGTGACACATTTTTTGAAATATTTAGGAATATCAGTAAATTGCATTAAAAAAATGTATGAAAAGATTTTGTTCAATAAAAATGTTTATATTTATCAAGGATGTATTATTTGGTATGGCCACATATCGTCAGTGATGTAATAATACATCCTATCTGTTTTTTCATGAGTTTTGTAAGAGAGACTAAAAACTTGTCTTAGGGTCACCTCCTGTTTTCATATGATATTTTTTGACTTGTTTTGTAGTAAATTAAACTATCTATGAACTACAAAACAAGTCAAAACTTACATATGAACACAGGAGGTGACCTTAAAACATGTTTTTCCATCTCTCATACAAAACTCACGAAAAAACAGATAGGAGGTATTGTCACATCAGCAAGGATGTACAGTGATGAGTGCCCTAATAACCGGCAAAATATGGGCAACATATTTAGTTGTGAGATAAAAAGAAATGAAACTATTCGAGCTGGGAAATTTAGCGAAATTAACCTTTAAATTTACGTTATATTGATCCCACCTTTACACATATCGGAGGAGTATGTCAACTAAAACTGTCACTGTGACAGTGGTAGTTTCCAAACTCGTCTGATACCTCTGAAGGTGGTACACAATCAATACAATCTAAATGTATAAGTTAATATCGCTAAATTTCCCAGCTCGACTAGTTTCATGTCTTTTTATCTCACTACTTAATACATCTTTTGTGCTATTTTGCCGGTTATTAGAGCGCTCATCACTGTATTTCTGGTATATCCAGGGAATGTCTACAAAATATATTTTGAATGTCCAGAGAACATTCGTGGACATTCATGGAATGTTCCAATAAGACATTCAGGTAATGTTTAAAATGCTGACACAGGATTTCCTGGGATGTTCAGGGAACATGTTTTCGGGGATATTCCAGGAATTTTTCAATGTCTGTGTACCTTCTATGGACCTATATGGAATGTTTTGGTGTTATTACCGCCGCACTCCACTTGCGATTTGTAATCAGGAAGATTGAACACATTGTTTCAAATACAAGTCAATCCATTTGTGACTAAATAATCATGGATTGACTTCTATTTGAAAGAATGTGTTCAATCTTCACAACTACAAATCGCAAGTGGAGTCCGGCGCTTAGGGCTACTTCCTCTTCGATATTATGTATTATACTACAGAAATCAGGAACTTTCCTTCTAAATATATGTATGCATCTTGGCCATCAAACATATTCTTCCAAACATTTTTTTAAGGGGTTACATAGGTCTTGTGGGTAAAAAAAGTGACTTTTTAAAAAAATTATATCTCGAAAACTAAAATTTATTTTTATTTATAATTGGAACATGTAAATGTATAGTACTTAAGGTAGTCTCAAAAAAAGTTTCAGCCAAAAATATTCATTTTTGTAGAGTTTAAGTTTTTTTGCGTTGGCAGCATAACTAAGTCCAGTCTCATCTGAAATCAAAAAGTTTCTTGTAGTTTATACCTCTGGCTAGAATATGAACGAAGGAATTAAAAAAAAATGAAATTTGAAGATTTTACATAAGTTTAAACATATTTTTGACCCCAATTTTTCTCATTTTTAAAGTAGTTTTTTTTATAAAACAAAAATGACCTCATCTAATAAAAAATCTTTTGTTCATTCACTAGCCAGAGGTATAAACTACAAGAAACTTTGATTTCAGATGAGACTGGACTTGTTATGCTGCTCACCGCAAAAAAGGGCTGTTGTCGAAAAATTGCAGTCAACTCTACAAAAATGAATATTTTTGGCTGAAATTTTTTTGAGAGTACTATACTTTTACATGTTTCAATTATAAATAAAAATAATTTTTAGTTTCCAAGATATAATTTTTTTAAAAAGTCACTTTTTTTACCTGCAAGACAACAACTTAACAAATTGTTGATTTCAAATTGTAACAGTTGTTTTGCAAAGTATGCTGCCCTCTTGTATTTTCTGTGTTATCTTCATCATACAATTACTTCATCTAAAAACTTTCTGCGATATATTCGCAACAACAAAAACAAACAAAACAAAAACAAATAAAACAAAAGTTTAACCACCTTCACACCACAGAATCAAGCAATCAATCCGGTAATACTATATTATTAATCTATGGCAATCAAGTTACACAAATTTTCAAACACCTCACCTGACACAGCGTCTCAAGTACGATTGCGCGAATTGGTAAATATAACTCCGCACGACCACGCAACTCGAAACACAAGTACGCAAACACGGTTGCGTGAAGCGTGGCTCGCAATCGTGAAATTTACGAGACTTGTTCGACCTGTAGATTCTTGTTATCCAAAGTGAACAATTAGTAGATTTCGTAGCCAATTCGCAATAAGCCAACATAGACCATAGTATATCAAAATAAATATAAGAGTTATTGACAAGAAAGGAAATTATTGTAGCAAGCCTTATATTGAAGCATGAACTTTATCAAAATTTGGACACATGAAGTATAACTTTGGAATCACACTGTATACTAAAATTGCATTTACCCAAACAAATATCACAATGACTTCTTTAGACAAAAATAAGCTAATGTACCAAGGAATCATGCTAAGCATTGAAATAACTCTCCAGTAGAAACTACAAAATCAAATACAAAAC
This sequence comes from Diabrotica virgifera virgifera, assembly GCF_917563875.1. Lineage (NCBI taxonomy): Eukaryota > Metazoa > Arthropoda > Insecta > Coleoptera > Chrysomelidae > Diabrotica > Diabrotica virgifera. Next base: position 103,935,296 of record NC_065448.1, on the reverse strand, counting down.
GAGATAATCCTAATCTAAACCTATTATGTAGATACACTAATCTACAAGTGATGACATATATAAGCATAATCACATACAAGGTGTTAACAGTTCCATACCAGTTCAATAATAAGCCAAATTAAGCTAAATCTCAATAATAAACTAATGAAATCTCAGATACATAGAATATGGAAAGCTAGAAAGATTACTATAATAGATAAAACATAGAGCCCCTATCTGGTGACTAAAATCAAAATCCAATCGTTAACCTATTCATTGAACAATCGAGTATTTCTAAAATTTAGAAAGAGGAATTAACTTGATCAGTATTGTTAAGTTAATCTTCTTCTGACGACGAAGATGCTAAGTCGTTGACAGTATTATCTGGTAGTAAGTCCTTTATGTGAAATCGACCAAGTTTCCTGTTGGACGAACTATCTTTTAATTCATATATTAAAGGAGAGATTACTTTACTGACAACACATGGGACATATTTCTGACAAAATTTGGCAGAAATAGCATCACCTTTACTTGACTTAACAAAATTACGTTTTAATACCCGATCACCAACAAAGAATCGCAAATCTCTTTTCCTCAAATTGTATTGACTCTGTGACTTAAGGTAAGAAGATTTTAACTTCTTCCTGATGTCTGCAAATATTGGGGGCAAAGTCTGAACATCATCTAAACGATGAAGTTTCTCAGAGATCTGAGGGAGATTTGTGGAATTGTCTGAAATTAAACCAAAATAATCACCAGACAAAGCAATATTTCTACCAAAATTTAAATAAGCTGGGGAACATTGAGTAACTTCATGGACGGAAGTTCTTATGGCTTGGGCTATTGAGTGAATATACTGGTCCCAAGCTCTGTGATCTGGATAAGTGTATGATCTAAGGGCTGTTACAATACTGCGGTTCACTCGCTCACTATGATTAGCTTGCGGATGGTATGCAGCATTATAAAAGATTTTCTGAACTTTGTACTTGGTTAGAAGATCCTTAAAGGCCTTAGACACAAATTGAGGACCATTGTTACAAGACACAATTTGGGGAACACCAAACAACAAGAAGACTTGTTCCTCCAAATATTTCACAATGGCAGGGACAGTGGCATTACGAAGAGGAAAAACTAGTGGAAATTTAGTAAAATAGTCCACAACCACCAAACAATAGGTATAGCCATTGTAACTACGAGGATATGGCCCAATCAGATCCATGGATATCATCTCCCATGGGAAGTCAATGTTCCTAAAAGTACCCATTAATCCAGCTTGTGGCATAATACTTGGCTTGCAAGTAGCACAAACTTTGCATCTAGATATATATTTCTTAATATAGTTGCGCATGCCAGGCCAATAATATAATTCTGCTATCCTACTAAATGTTTTATAGGAACCGAAATGACCAGATGTCACATTATCATGAAAAGTACGAAGAATTTTATCCCTGTTTGCTGTTGGGGCGACAATTTTCCAATCAGACATATTAGACAAAGCTTCTACTGAACTAACAACATGCTTATAAAGGATATTATTTTCTACTTTAAAATCAGGATACTGATCAGGTGTTTGAGTAACCTTTTCCAACATTTTCTGATACCATGCATCCGGAACTAAAGTGGATAAGTCAAGAAGATTGACATCAAATTTTCGAGACAAAGCATCTGCTACGACAACACCATTTGCCTTACGATGGACGATATTAAAATCAAAGGCTGACAACTTACAAATCCATCGAGACAAACGTTGGGATGGGTTACGCATAGAATGCATTCAGAGTAAAGAACTATGATCAGTAATAAGGGTACACTTACGACCTTCTAAATAGTAGCGGAAAGCCTCCAAGCCATGAATAATAGCAAGGAGTTCACGCTCGGTAGTGGAATAATTTTTCTGGGCCTTATTGAGCTTCTTACTAGTATATGCTATGGGGTGTTCAGAACCATCTTTCATCTGAAAGAGTACACCACCTGAGGCGGTATTTGAACAATCTGTCATGAGGTAGAAGTGTTCACTGAAATCAGGTGAAGTCATGACAGGAGCACTGGTAAGAGCTTCTTTAATGCGATGAAAAGCATCATCAGCTTCAGGAGTCCAGGTGAGAGTCTGGCCCTTTTTCCTATTCTTAAGGAGGTCAGTAAGGGGTGATAATAAAGTAGAATAAGAAGGCACAAATCGACGATAGTAACCACACATGCCCAAGATCCTACGTAATTGTGTAGTGGTTTTAGGAATGGGGAAGTCCTTAATAGCGGTTACTTTATCAGGATCTGTTCTCAAACCTTGATGATCAACAACATATCCTAGAAATTTCAAATTAGGACGACAAAAATTACATTTCTCTAAATTAACAGTGAGATTAGCCTCTTTAAGGCGTGAAAATAATTTCTCCAATATTTCAATATGTGAAGAAAAATCAGGAGTAACAACTATGATGTCGTCTAAATAATAGAATACGAATGGTTCGAGTTGAGGACCAATAACCAAGTCCATCAAACGACACATTGTTTGCGGAGCTGAAACTAGACCGAAAGGCATTGTGACAAATTGAAATAACCCTTTACCACTGACAGCGAAAGCAGTATACTTCTTACTCTCTTCGCTTAACGGAATTTGTAAGAAGGCTTTGGATAAATCGATCGAAGAGATATATTTGGCATTCTGAAGTTTGCTCAGAATTATATCTATCCGAGGGATGGGATAAGCATCTCGATTAGTAGTGATACTATTAAGTTTGCGACCATCGAAACATACTCGGAATGATCCATCCTTCTTCTTCGTCATCCATAACGGCGAACAATATGAAGAATTTGAATGTTCGATAATGTTTAGAGAGAGCATCGAATCAATTTCTTTACCTAAATCTGCTTGCCGTGCCTGAGGTATGGGATATTGATATTGTCTAAACGGAGTTGAAGTATTCACTTCGATAGTATGAGATATTAAATGTGTACGGCCTAATTTATCTTTGGAAGAGATAGAAGAAAATTTAGAGATAATATTCTCTAACTGGTTTTGTTCTAAGCTAGACAAACTAGAGAACTCACGAATGGCACTTACAGTTGCGACATTAAAGGAAGATATAAACAACGAAAAATCTGAACAGTTTAATGTACTATTAAATGCATTTAAGAAATCCATGCCAAGAATTATAGAATTTTTAACTGAAGGGATAACATAAAATGTAATCATTTTCCGAATATTGGCAACTACGATTTCTGTGTCAAATTTACCTGTAATTGACTGGATTGCACCATCCGCAGTAGAGACTTGCAGAGAAGAAATAGGCATAACATTAATATCGGTGTTTTCTAACAATTTCAGCGAATACGAACCTATTAAAGAAATGCTAGAGCCACTATCTAATAGAGCTAAACAAGATTGTCCTAAAATTTCAATTTCAAGATAAGGTCGGTTATCATTATGTTTCCTAACTAATAACGAATTTATATCAAAATCCAAAATATCTGATTTATTTTTAAAATTATCTGGTATTAACATAGACATATTATGATTATTTACAAACGTACAACCTGGTATAGAATTTGGAACTGTTTCCTCGTCTTGATTATGCTTATTACTAAAATTCCAGCTTAAGACTGGAGGGGATAATCTACGATCAAGAGAACCGTACGAGTCAACTGAAGTGTTACTAACAATTACTTTTTCCCTGATTTCGGTTTGCGTGCTGGTCTCCGGTTGGAAGTGTTTCCTCCTTCCTGAGAGGGTGTGTTTGAGCTGCTGGCGGGTATTGGACCTGAAGCTTCGTCTACAGCTGCGGTCATATTCCCTGATGGGGCTGCTGTTTGAGGAACGCTCAGGGTACGAGCCTCTGCATGCTCGTTTCCCGAACACTTAAAACAGTTACGTTTAAGCGTATTTTCTCTACCACAACCGTGGCAGAAAATCCGTGTTTGGGGTCTGGTACAATCACGAAATGCGTGACCAACCCCCTGACAATTCCAGCAAGACAAAGAATACGTAGTCACAGACACATTCGGTGTATGGGGTCTAGATTGCCAAGAACGATTTCTCGAGGAGTGAGAGTTAAATCCAGCACCAGAATTAGATGTTGTAGGAGGATGAAAAGACCAGGATAGAGTTTCCTCTAACCGTTTACACTTATCTGTCAGGTCTTCGATAGTGGCTATATCAACCAGTGCCAATTGGGCATGGTAAAAGGGTAACAAACATTTTAAAATTATCTTTATTTTTGCATGATCTGTTAAAGGGGTATCTAAACGACTACACATACCCAACATAGTGTTGATAAACATGGTCACTGATTCTCCAGGTTTCTGCTTGCGGTTCTTGATCTCGTCTAAGAGATCAGTTTGGAAAGAATAAGGCAGAAAATCGGATTTTAGTTTCTGGGCCAAACCAGTCCAAGTGGTAAAGCTACCACGGTTGTTCATAAACCACGTAAAAGCATGGCCTGTAAATAATTCGGCAGAAGCCGAAAAAAGATCTTCCTCACTCACACCTCTCGAAACACGAAGACATTCTACCCTATCTAAAAATGAAATAACTTGGTCATAATGACCTTCACCAGAAAACGAAACTCCCCACTTATGTACCTGCACAGGCTTGGGATGCAACAAGGAATTAGAGGCTTGAACTGAAGAAACAGGAGTGGACGTGGCTAGAGGATTTACTCGAGAATCGAGTTCACCTTCTAGACTGAGAATCCTAATGGACATAGAGCGTTTGTAAACTTGTTGCTCCTCATCTGAGCAACATAATAAGTGGACACGACCAGAGATATGAGCAAGACGTGAAATGTATCTGGAATACATGCTATCATGGACAGTCCCTCTAAAATTATTTATCTTTTGCGTAAGATCCTCTAGTGTCTCATTTATTCCCTGTTGTTGTTCCAGGAAAGGAATAGCTGCAGCTCAAATCTGACGGAAACTCCTATTTCCTTGCTCCTGTTTAAGAGCACCACGCAATAGACTGCGTTTTCTATCACATTTAGCGGCTTCTTCAACCTCTATTTCCCTTATCCTCAGCTCATAATCTAACTCCTTAACTAACAAATGTTCTGGCTGAAAGGTACACATGGTGATAGGGAAAGAATTAGTAACAATAAACCCAACCCAACAACGACAAACCGAACCCACCCCAACAAAGTAACGACCCACTTAACCGACAATCTACTAAACAAGCTGCTCAACCGACGAGCTGCTAAACTAACGACCTAACAAACCGACAAACCTAATATAACCGAGATATATATTTGGGGTATATATTTAAAATAATTTAAGTAAATGTTTAAACGAAAATGTATATAAAAAAAATGAAAACTTTATAAATTATATATAGGTATGGTAAGCAAAAATTTAGCTAACTGTAGTATATTGTGGCTGCACCTAAATCAAAAGTAGTAATGTACCTAGATATCAAAAAAAATAAATCATTCAAAATCTTTCAAAATAAATATCCAGGTATCACCAAACCGACCAGACCGAAATGTCAACCAATATACCTGTTCAAATATTATCCTACTCACGATTTACAATTATTATTTTAAATAAATTAAAATAGTACCAATACAGCAATACACGTGCACTAGTGTATTTTCCAAATAACGTATAAAAGGAATCAAAAATGTATCTCTATATAATTACAAAATATACAACAATGGACCAGAAAGATACTTACTAGAAAAATTTACAATAAGCAACAAAATAAAGAAAGGTACTGTCTTACTGAAAATCGGGCTCCACGTTGGCGAGCGTCAATTGTAACAAAAACGAGGTTGTGTTGTGGCAGAATAGATATAGCTTTAAAGGGTAGTTACTTATTTATGGAAGTTTCCTCAAACTAGGCTAGCTGGAAATTGAAGATATTAACAGTAGGGCTCAGGAGAGGATCAGGCCGTATTTGCACGCCCTAGTAAGACGGTACCTACTGAAATACTTGAATGACAAAGAAAATAAATTAATATAAGGAGTAATGAAAAGAAAAGAACTATCGACCAAGAAGATATTCAGAAGTAGTGTTGAGCGCCAGGGAAGAATAGAATATATTCCTCTCCACGTGACCTATATTGCTGTACCTAACTAATACTATTAAAAAGGTAGGATAATAAAACATATAAGTATGTACAACCAACAAATTTAATGAAAAAGAAAATACCTATAACCCCTATATACAATTTTATACAAACTAGCTAACCACCTGACGTACTAGGCTAGTACGCTCCTGTCTATTACACAGATATTACAGTAGAGAAAAGCAAATATATTGAATTTATTATACCAAGACAGTTAATGGATCTAAATATGTGTGTACAAAAACTTATTATTAAGGAGGATTACAATATTGGTTGACAATCCCACATCTGATCGGAATGACACACCGGACAATACTGATATATTGTGATAATAACCGAGATAGTGTGCACAGTATCTCACCAGATAGGTTATGGTCTCCGGACTATTTTAAATAAAATAAAATACAAATACAATAATGAAAATGACATATAAAAGTTGTGGAAAAGAAAAATATTGATTATGATTACTTTAATTGATTTTAGAAAAATGAATTTATATGATTATTAAGAGGATATATGTTATTAAAAATGTTAAAGTTGAAATATGTTATGTAAAAGAATTGAAAATGTAAATTTTAATAATAAAACCTGTCGTTTCTACAAACAGTAGACCTGTGGCTTCTCCAAACTCCGGTTAAGTTGATGCGGGAGAGCCAAATAAGGTATCTTCCGGGTTTCCTCTACCTTAGGGGGCGTACTTCTCACCAACCAGAAGGTATGACGATGTGGTGCGACAAGGAGGTACTTCCTAGCACCGGGAAAACTGTATATCTCCAAAAAACAAAAAAAAAATAAAATCCATCCAATGCCAAATAATCCAAAATGATCGTCTATTCCATATCCAAAAAGATTGACTTAATCTTGATCTCCACCAGTGGCTAAAAAAACAAACCTTGATCAGCTGATTGCCTTGACCACACAAGAAACAGGGCCTCTGCAAAAAGGTGTACCACCTTATCAGAACTTGACAGAGAAAAAAAATCTAAGAAAAAATGAAGTTTGATGTACTTGCTTGAAATGTCATTGACTTTGATTATCCTTGACTGGACAGAGCCTTTTTAAACGAATATAAGGAAGTATTTGAACAAGTAAATATGAATCTGGTAATCAAGATTACTTTAAGGAGTTATATAAATGAGAGAATAAGAATGGTCATTGATTCCAAACTGATTATGAACTGGAAGTATATAGTTAGAAAGAATTCTTTTCTCTGTAGAAAAAAAAATAAGTGCGATGGTATTGAAGTATTGCAAATCTGATGATTAAAGAATAACAATTCATTTGAAGATAATATATGTAAGATATTTGAAATGAATAACAGGGTTATTTTTTTATTTAAGGAAAAACATCATTTTTTTAATACATACCCATTACTCTTCAAAAAGGTGTTGGAAAACAAAAAAAAACCTATTCTTTTCAAAACACTTAACAACCAAGGACAAAACAACTTCTTCCCACGTAAACTTATATTCTATTCAAACATTTCAACTAAAATTTTATATTCTCTGTAATGGCCACTGGTGTGATGGGTCTGCCTTCAACAACAGCCGAGATTGAAGTGACGAATAGTCCCTTCTGCAATGACAATCACGTCAGCCGGAAGCCGTATCGACACACAAACCAACTTCTAGGTTCCGAATTCCCCAAAAGTTACCAATTTTGTCGTCGATCAACTGCAACTTTCAATACAATTGTCTGTAAAGTTGGTTGCATACCTAGTTCCTATTGGAATAAATATTTTAGTAACGATGGTAATAACTAATCGTTACAACCTAACTTCGTCCGGTGCATCTTGTACATTGCGTGTATAAAATCCGTCGTTGTCCTTCATTTGGGAATTGGATAAACTAAAATACATTTTATCATCCATAATAAGAATTTTACCAGGACAATGAAGACGTCTCAATGCACGGCAACATCTAGGAATTTTTTCTTACTGGGCTGGTGTGTACTTAGGAGTTATTAGTTTTTAGTATTTTTATATCATTTCGCAAAGATTTTCCTAATCGGTTCTCCACACTCTGAATTAATCGCTGTTCCCGAGCAGGAGTTAAAACTCTTGGTCTTCCAATTTTGGGCAAATTAAGGCATGGTGTACCATTTTCGCACTATTTAATCATTGTCGGGTAAATCGTTGAAACAGAAATATTTTGAGCACTAAAAATTTTCACAATATCGCGATTTGGTACATGTCCAACTAAACGATAAATACTTTGACGAATTAATATTAAGTTTTTACAACATCCTAACGAACCGTATTTGCAAAACTGACATAGTTTATATTGTTTAAGCTGTTTACTAACTTTCATTTCCAATGGCAACTTAATCCAATGCTTCCTACCAATAATTCTTTTAAATCTAAAATTTTCCAAAATCTTTAGGGACATACTAGTTGAAAAAGTATATTATGTAGTTGGCAAAAGTGCAAAGACTCAAAAGTTTATAGGAACGACAACGGGTGTCCCTCTGCAGTCTTAAAGGCAGTACTTGACCAATTTCATCTACATATACATTATACATATCAGAGGAATCACTCTAAAGGTACTAAAATAACTTTAAACTAAGACATTCTTCTTCTTTTACCCCATTTCTATCCAACTTTGGACATAGGCCTTCCCCAAATCTTTCCATTTCCGTATGTCCTTGGCTGCGCTTTTCCAGTTAGTTCCTGCAGCTTTTACAATATCGGCCTTCCATCGCATCTAAGACATACTCGATATAAAAATCCTATTTTAAGGGTTAAAATAACGAAGTCCCAAATAATTTTAAAACTAAATAGTCCTGTCGCCAGGGGGGATACAACGACCTACTTAATTCAGATGGACTTAGCCAAGTTTTTTTATGTATTTTGACCCGTAGAACACGAATGTTTTCGGTAACAGTTGATCCGGATGTCACTAAGTTTGTTATAAACAAAGAACTTGAGGAATTACATAACAGCGATTTTTCGCAAAACACAACATTTTTTTTGTATTTTTTGGGTGATTCTCAGCAAAAAATGGTCTTACAAGTTTTTTCGTAGGATGCATAGTTTTAGAGATAAACGCGGTTGAACTTAAAAAAATCGAAAAAGTGCAATTTTTGAACCCGAATAACTTTTGATTAAAAAATAAAATAGCAATTCTCCTTACTGCATTTAAAAGTTCAAGTCAATTTTTATTGGTTTTGATTATTTGCATTGCTAAAAATTAAGTTTTTATTTGTTAAACGAAGCCATAAACCTATAGTGTTTCCCGTGCCCAATGCATGCGTTTTAATGAACCTAATCTACGTAGAAATTGTCGTATGCGCGCCTACTCGTTCGATTTCAAATGGGAAATGCATTTAAAACCTCATTCAATCACTATGTGTTTATAGCTTTGTTTAACAATAAAAAAAATTAATTTTTAGCAATGAAAGTAATCAAAACCGATAGAATTTGACTTTAACTTTCAAATTCGGTAAGCAGAATTGCTATTTTATTTTTCAATCAAAAGTTATTCGGGTTCAAAAATTGCAATTTTTCGATTTTTTGAAAGTTCAACCGCGTTTATGTCAAAAACTATGCATCCTACGAAAAAACTTGTAAAAACATGTTTTGCTTAGAATGACACAAAAAATACAAAACAATATTTTGTTTTGTGAAAAATCGCTGTTATGTGATTCCTCCAGTTCTTTGTTTATAACAATCTTATTGACATCCGTATCAACTGTTACCCAAAAAATTCGTGTTCTACGGGTCAAAATACATAAAAAAAACTTGGGTAAGTCCATCTGAATTAAGGAGGCCGTTGTACCCCCACTGGCGACAGGACTAAAATGCTAAAGTGAAAAAAAAACAACGTCAAAGTGATGAAAGAGGATGGAGAGGAAGCATAATCGATTGTAGGTATGAGAGACTAAATTGTTAATTGAAATAATTTCGGTGTCCGTCCAGTAAATTTGTGTTTAGGGTTGAGTTTTATAAAACACATGAATTTCTTCTTGGAGTAGATATCATTTATTAGCACTTTCTTCAGTGCATTTTTTATTTTAATGTATCCAGAAATTGTTAGGTTCTGTTGTTTTCTGGATCATATTGTGGATATTTTGCAGTACACAGTAGTATTTCTTTAGCTCTTTTCATTAATTTTATATTTCTTTTTACTAGAATATATTTTGTAAATTGTCTAATACCCTTGCGAAATAATCAAATCTTCCCTAGCACTCGTTGTCCTCAGGATGCTGTGCTGTCCTCTTTCTCTTTAACTCTAATATTAGAACCGCGCGGTATTCTGATTTTAATACATATTACAATTTCTGTTGATGTACAATAAATTGGCATATGTAAATATTCCAATTTATGCGCTTCGACCACATAATGTGTGACTTTATTGTTCCCAATGTGTAGCAACGCAATTTGCGTTGATACAAATTTTAAGAGTTTATATTTTATTATTGCCAATTGTATTAGCATAGAAAAATAGTTATTGATAGTTTCAAATATTAATATTAGTAAATTATTCAAAAATCTCGAGAGTTCAATATAGAAACATTTGTGCTTTGTTGACATTATGTACATATATGAAATGAGGCATATACCTACTTAGAGAAATGGGTACATCAGAATATCTAATATGTTTTTTTTTCAAAAACTGCATGTCAATATTACTGCTAACGAAAGAGTTAATAATGTGGTTTCGAAAAAGTTTAGAGTGAAATCTGGAGTTTGGTAGGGATGTGTAATATCCTCCATTCTATTCAATATATATATATATATATATATATATATATATATATATATATATATATATATATATATATATATATATATATATATATATATATATATATATATATATATATATATATATAAAAGATGAGAAGTTATTGTGGTTTAACGGCCACTCGTATGAAATCAATCAAGTGAAATAGAGAATGTGGAGAAATCCCCTTACGAAAATGGTGGATGTGTGAGATGTTCGTAAGGGGATTTCTCCACATTCTCTATATATATATATATATATATATATATATATATATATATATATATATATATATATATATATATATATGAAATAAACGAAAGGATTTCTCTGGTGTACAGAAGAAATCCTTTCCGTAGCGGCCGTGACCATGTGAATTCAAAGTCTTGATAAAAGACTATGAAACGACAAAAGATACCTCTTTGTATCACAGATTTGTCTACAAAGCCACGTTATTCGCTACGCATTCCTCAATAACGGAGAAACCGTGATAATATGAAAGAATGGCGATTGCATTTTATTACACTTCGACCACCACCGGTATTCTACACGACGTGTTTCGCAGGTTATGTCAACCGCTCGTCAGGAACACCTAGGTGAAGTGGTCGAAGAGGAATAAAATGCATGGGGCCTTCCTGGTAATAATAAAATACCAGACTTCAGTACACTAGGTACGACATCTATATGAAATAAACGAGAGGATTTCTCTGGTGTACAGAAGAAATCCTTTCCGTAGCGGCCGTGACCATGTGAATTCAAAGTCTTGATAAAAGACTATGAAACGACAAAAGATACCTCTTTGTATCACAGATTTGTCTACAAAGCCACGTTATTCGCTACGTATTCCTCAATGCGTAGTATTATCCTACAGGATAATACAGGATAATTCTGGAGAGATAAATCAAGAAAATTACTCCATAGGGTAGCACGCGCATAGAGAATAACGTTTAAAAACACATAAGAGAATAACGTTACCACATAAATGATCGCCGGTGTGTTTCCACTTTACCTGTAGTTGAAGAACAGGAAAGAACCTACAAGAAGGGTGAGTAGGAGCAAAAAATATTAGCTAGGAACAGGAACATAACGGAGTGGCATAAATAATGGACAAGTGAGTATAGAGCGGCCTGAACTTATTCTCTGAATATATTTGTCTTTTATTCCAGCACTTTATTCGGGGTATTCTCATCTCGGCTCACTATAATCCTTTAGTCCTGTATGATACCTCAGGTATATTTTAAAAATTCCGCAGGTCTGCTCGAAGATTAACAGGTGGGTGTTATTTCCCTCTTAGTAAGTATAATAATAATTTTATCTTGGAATTATAGATTAGAGAAAATTTCTTATTAACATAGAAAAACATCCTACCCTCACTACCCATTCCTTCAATATTGTACAGATATTTAGGTTGTTTTCGAATTTAAGAAACAGTTTCTCTTGGTTGGAAATGTTGGCCGTGGAATCGATTTCGCTACTGATACATAGGATAAATAAATGGTAAAATGTTTGAGACATATTGACTGTTTGGGTATCTGCTACGCCACTGCTTATGTAGTCAAAAGCAATGGCATAGCAGATAACCATGATGGCAAAGTCATCATGGTCAAAGTCACATCACAGAGTCCTCTTTCACTCCTCTTTTATTTTCGATTTATTCTAATGTGTTTTCATTAATGCCTACTAGTACTCGTTGTTTGTAATATAGATTTCTTATGAATTGAAGTTCATTTTATTTTATTTGTTTTGCTTTCGAGATTTCTTTAAGCTGTTTTTACCCGACTTGGTCCAACAGCTTATTATAATCTATGAAATAGATGTACATACATTGTTAACATACAAAAAATCTTGATTAATATATTGAATGTAAAGTAAGTTTTTCATGGACCGACGCGACGTCTTAGCGGAATACACACTGCGTTTGCTTTATATCCGTGTCGAGTTTCTGATATATACCTTTGTCTGTGACCTTTAGGAACATTTTTAATGAATGGTACATCAGACTAGTGGAATGGTTTTCGCTATTTTCTCTAGCGTTTGTCTTCTTAGGGAGGCAAATAAAAATCTAAGTCAACCAGTGCTTGGGTATATTTCTGACATATCACATTGAAAACTTGAGGTATCTAAATAATTCGTCTGACAAAGGACTTTTCGTATTTTGAGAGGACATGTAATATTTCTTTCTTTATAATTTCTGCACTTTTGTCTCATTCCTTGAACGATATATCGTACTCTACTATTTTTCCACTTTCACTTTCGAAGAGAACTTGCCATCAGAAATTTCATTTTCTCCGGTTCAATTATGATGTTCCCATTTTGTCTAAAAGTTATATAGTTATACATTTGAAAGTGTCTTTGTTTTTGGACTGTCTACGCTGTTATATCATATTTAATATCTCATCGTTCATCCTGCTCTCCCTCTTTCTTAAAGCCCCTTTCGATATATGTTTGGAGAGACCGAAGACACAGCTTTTTATTTTCTCCCATTGTTAATCGACGTTGCCGATATGACCCTTATAACAGGGTCCTTCAATTTTCTTATTTCTAGTCTAGAAGTTTTCTGGTCTTCTTTGATGCGTTTAAGTTTAAGTGTAATATTGGCGATTAAACGCCTGGATCCCGCGTACCAAAAAAAGTTTATTAATAGCAAGCTGATTTGTTAATAACTTGATGGTGTCTAGTCAGACAAACTTTTATGTATGGGAACACTGGAACAGGGGAAGTTTTAATTGTGGAAGATGATTTTATTTTTGGCTCGTGTCATCCTGACAATTTTATGATTGTGAAAACTAGTAGGTTGTTTTTAAATTTATATGATAGCAAACTTTACATAATATATGAAATAGGTATTTTCCTAACAAGTGCAGAAAGTCATACTTTTCCGCACGCGACTGCAGTTTGCCGAACGACGCGAAGCGGTAGTTCGGCAAGCAGTCGAGTGCGGAAAAGAGACTTTCTGCAAGCGTTAGGAACAATATTTTTTCTACGAGTCTTAAAAAAATTACCAAATCTTAATCAATTAATTTAATTAATATGATTATTTCATTGATAGGAGATTCTGACCAATAGAAAGCTACAGGAATATAAATTAAACTGATTATTTTTTGATGATTTTAACTTCCAATCGTATAGTAAGATATTTGATCACGTGTTTAATTCTGTCCAATCAGATTAAAATTATACTGAGAATTATCTACTGTAAAAAATTACCGATAGAATTTTTTAAGTAGATTGTTTCTGTTTAATTGCAACCAGTTTCCTAGTTTTGAAAACTGTCACATTTCAGAAAATATCCATAATACACTTATTAAAAAATGTTACGAATATCACACGACAGTAAGAGTAAATAAGAAAATAATGCTTCATTTTTACTCAAATTTGTTGTCATTGGGCAATAGCCACTCGAGCCCTGCTGGCGCTCGTGTCTTTTGCCAGACAACAAATTTTCGAAAAATTGTCGCATTATTTTCAATTTATTCTAATGAATTTCGACTCAATTCAAGCTTTCTGCTTAACCCAGGTATAACATACCAAAAGGCACCGCCAGGAAAACATTCCACTTTGCGGTTCAGAGAGCCCATATGAAACGAGTCTTTGTACTCTATGCAGAGTATGGCATTAACAAAATAAGAAAATCTACGGTTTCGTTTTGATTAAAATCTGTCTTCCTCCGTCCCCCGATAGTACTATTTCTAGGTCTACCTGTTGTCAAGGAGGCTCTAAGGAAGACAGATTTTTACCATTCCGACCGTAGATTGTCGATATAAATTAAAATAATTTATATCGCAGTATGCTTAGAACGCCCTCTAACGGGGAATAAGCGAAATGAATTTCGACTCAATTCAAGCTTTCTGCTTAACCCAGGTATATCATACCAAAAGGCACCGCCAGGAAAACATTCCACTTTGCGGTTCAGAGAGCCCATATGAAACGAGTGTTTGTACTCTATGCAGAGTATGGCATTAACAAAATAAGAAAATCTACGGTTTCGTTTTGATTAAAGTCTGTCTTCCTCCATCCCCCGATAGCACTATTTCTAGGTTTACCTGTTGTCAAGGAGGCTCTAAGGAAGACAGATTTTTACCATTCCGACCGTAGATTGTCGATATAAATTAAAATAATTTCTACCGTACCGTTACTTTCAACCGTAAAATATTTATAACAGGTGTGTGTTTAATTGTACTAGTTTGTACTTACATAAATAAATTACAATAAAATTTTGGTTTTTAACAGTTTTATTTATGAAATAATCGCAACAAATTGCACTCGATCTCTAAAATTAATATGGAATTTTAGAGCCCTTGTGCAATTACTACTGAAAATATATACACAAATTAATTCTTTGACAAGGTTGTCAAAACCAAACTTTCAGCATAATTGGTTAGCATGGTGACGATCTTGGTTTCCATGACGACGATTCAAAACCACTGTTATTGTCTTTGTCTACTGATTTGACTTTCGAATATTATGTCAAAATTATTTTATTTCATCGAATTCTCGCGTTAATTTCATTAAAACATGAACACAATAAGATATATTTGAAATAAATTAGTAAATAATATCTAAATATTAGTTTATTGCATGTATTATAATAACTTTAAGGCCATATTAACATATCTAAATTGACACGCGTGCTGAAAATAAAACGCGTGCGGAAAAGTAAAACGCGTGCTGAAAAGTAACACGCGTGCGAAAAAGTAAAACTTTCTAAACTAAAACGCCTGCGCGAAAGTAGACATTTTTGCACGCTCGTAGAAAAAAATGTTTTTCGGCAGATATATTGGACATTTTAATAAGTCCGACACGTCAGGATTTTTGATGTTTCATCATCATTTCATCATGAAACATCCGACACAATGTTTCAATGTCAAAAATGAATTATCACAAATGTCACCTATAAATGTTTAAATTATGAAAATTATGGTAAAAATGGATAAAACACCTTTAAAAAGTAATTATAACTCTCATAGAAAACGAAGTGCGTCAGAAGAATCCCATCGGAAATTGTTTGCAATACTTTCTTGAACATTATGAGAGATTTTCGGAGGTCCCATAAACAAAATTTTACAGTAACTGAATTAGGTGAGATGAGGAGCCCAAAATTGAAGTCAGAAGATCAAAAAAGACTATATTTGATTCCTTTTTGTTAACCTATAAGATAAATTAATGTTATATAATATGCTTAATCAAAATTTAACCCTCACGCGCAAGTTGTAGTCTATTTGACTAACAACTTCAGTGAGAAATTTGGTTTATTTTTTATGTATCAGTTGCAACAAATAAACTCTATTATTATTATTATTATTACGTAGAACATATCAATTGACAGGAATTTTGTTGGCTGTAAACAGCAGTCTGATTTTTGCATGGGAGTTTAATGAAAGGGTAACAAATCAATTGGAAGTTCTGTCCGACAAAATACATGGGACATTTTCGTAGTCTGACGTTGGAAACCTGTAACCTGTTCCACAATTCAAATTTCCCCCGTTCCAGTGTTCTCGTACATAAAAGTTTGTCCGACTAGACACCGTTAAGCGATTAACAAACTTTCAGCTTGCTATTAATAAACTTTTTTTGGTACTCGGGATCCAAGCCTATTAGTTATATATGTAGTATACATATATGTCGTATGTGTTGTTACGTAATGTACTATTTATTCTTTTTATTATGTACCTATTAGTAATATTTGCGTGTGTATTATTATGTACGTAAACTGGCATACGCCGACATTTAGTATAAACTGCTTAGAAGCTATTTATCGAAGTAATAAATATTTTTAATTGACTTTAATAATTTGTTCTTTGTTTCCATTAAAAAACTTTGGTAACTCTTTACACATCAGTTAAAACTTTTAAATTACTGTTTGATTTTATTCCTAAAATATTTTTAGATTTAAATTTTATCAATTTTTTCTGTTTTCTCAGAACTCCCATAATTAAAATGCTTTCATCGACCCCTTATTTTTTTTACTCTGTTAATACGATTTGGTGATCTCCACCAGATCATGACCTTTTAAGTTTTTAAATAAACATTTTTTCCGCTTTTAAAGCGTTTAATTATTTCTGAAAGTTTGAATTCTTTTTCATTTTATTCTAACACAGAAAGCACAATTAATTTGTCCCTTGAGCTTTGTTGCTGAGTTCTTTGATATCTGCTATTTATTCAACTTGAAATTAAAAATAGCTGGTTCGGAAGTATCTGTCTTATTATATTATTTAAAAAAATAGTAAAATGTTTAATTAAGCTAATAGGGAATTAAAAAGGTTTGAAACTGTGTTCGTGTGGCAGTTTATGTTGAATATTATTTTTATGAGATTATACCATAATTGACTGTAATGTGAATCACATACCTATGAGTATATTATTTCTTTACAAACCAAAATGTAAAATATAATTCTTATCACTGGCAGTTTTTGTGGTTTGTCCCATATAAAATAATATTTAGTGGGAAAGGAATTATATATATATATCTATCAGACAAAATAAATTAAAAAAATAATAATGACGGTTTTTAATCTCAAAGTGAGACCACAAATTATTATTGTAAAACAAAATTTATTAAAAAAATTCAAGATGCGTTCCGACCTATTATGTCATCTTCAGCTTTATACAATTAGGAGAAGTATATGTGAAATGCGTAAGAATACAGGAAAAGAGTATTTTAGGAAAGAGTTTAGTATAGAACGTTCTTAATGAAAAACTGATACTTACGAACTCTAGTTTAGAATAGAGTCTGTAAGTATCAGCTTTTTCATTAAGAACGTTGTATATGTTATAGTTAAAGCCCGAATTTTAGGCACTCCTAGGTTTGACTAGGCAATCCTCAGGTCTGACTGACGGTCTTAGTCAAAGCCCGAAATAAATTACAGTTTCGGCTTTTGACTAGTCAAACCTAGTGGAGACTAAGTTGATCAGGCAAAGGTCGAAATTTAATTTTATGAAATCGGGGTTTGACTAGTCACACCCCGATCAGCTATTAAAATGTCGTATTTTGTTAGATTAGGTTTAATAGAACGTCATTTCTTAAGTTTAATGTTTATTATCTTTATATTGTTATTAAAATAAAAAAAGTTGTGTTTATTCTTACATGTTGAGGTATTACGGCATTTAGAGTTGCACAATACGTTAGACCTTTTACACTTATGTAATTTGAAAGAGCATTTCTTATTGCAGTAGCATTTTGCCTGGTCTTTCAAATTTAGAATATTTTGTACTAATTTCTCTTAGAGATAGGTTAACATCTGGAACATCCTCTAAATTAGGAAAATTCTCTTTGAAGTCTCTTATTTGATTTCTTGAAAAAAGTGTTGTTTTATCTTGTATGATACCCACAATATTTCGAGCATCTCCTTTGGCTCTATCAAAGCTGGGGATATGTATTGTTAGTTTTTCCTATTGAAATTGGAGATAATTTTTTTTATTTAATTGTTTCATAGCATTAGCCTGGGCATGAAGACCTTCAATTGCCTTTCCTTTATTTATTTTAATCTTTTCTGTCTGTGCCCAACGCATGCATGTAACTTTTCTTTGGTTTGGCCATATAGTTGGTCTACAACACAAAATTTCCTATACCTCACAATATTAACAGCTCAAATAAAGTTTCATTAAAAAAAGAAGGATTATTGGAAATATTGGGAGTGTATACTAAACTCATATAATTCTATGGAATCTATTTCCTCAAAATACTTTTATTCTGTGTAAAAAATTGAATATTTTTAAATATTTAATGTTAAATAATTTTCTCATTTGCTATGGTGTAAATAAATTCTAATTATTTAAAAAACTGCAACAATACCTATCCACAGCTTTGATAGAGCCAAAGGAGATGCTCGAAATATTCTGAGTAACATACAAGATAAAACAACTGACGGTTTATATAGAGTTAGTACGAAATACGGAACAATAAACACACTTTTTTCAAGAAATCAAATAAGAGAATGCAAAGAGAGTTTTCTTAATTTCGAAGATGTTCCAGACGTTAAGCTGTCTCTAAAATAATTTAGTACAAAAGATTTTAAATTTTGAGGAAAAGGATTTATAAAATGCTACTGCAATAAGAAATTCTCTTCAAAATTATGTAAGTGTAAAAGGTCTAACGCATTGTGCAAGTCTAAATTCCATAATCACTCGACATGTGAGAATACACACAATTTTTTTTTATTTTAATTAATAATATAAGAATAATAAACATTAAAATTAAAAAATGAAGTTTTATTCAACCTAATCTAACAAACTACGACATTTCAATAGCTGATCGGGGTTTGACTAGTCAAACCCCGATTTCACACAATTGAATTTCGACCTTTGCCTGAACAACTTAGTCTCTCCTAGGTTTGACTAGTCAAAGGCCGAAACTGTAATTTATTTCGGGCTTTGACTAAAACCGTCAGTCAGACCTGAGGATTGCCTAGTCAAACCTAGGAGTGCCTGAAAAATTCGGGCTTTGACTATAACATACAAGAATAATAAACCGCTAAACGCCGTAAAAATGAGTGGCGCATAAAATATTCCAGCTACAAAAGATCTGATATTAATGTTACGTGGCGCGAAAATGGATTTTCATTTGATGCAAAACAAAATTCTAGTTTTATTTTAAAAGATTTTTCCATAATATTTGCTAAATTTGAAGTAAACGCGCCACAAAAGAGTAACTTTGATACAGTTTGAATTTTGAAACTCTTTTGTGGCGCGTTTACTTCAAATTTAGCAAATATTATGGAAAAATCTTTTAAACTAAAACTAGAATTTTGTTTTGCATCAAATGAAAATCCATTTTCGCGCCACGTAACATTCATATCATATCTTTTGTAGCTGGAATATTTTATGCGCCACTCATTTTTACGGCGTTTAGCGGTTTTTTATTCTTGTATCAGGAGTTTTTCAAAGTTATTTATAAATTAAATGTATGAAGTTGAATGCAATGTTCCTCTATTACACGTCAAGCTTTATAAATGGTCACCTTTGTTGCATTATCTCCCAAATCATCTAGTGTCCATCGAATGTACACTAGATTTTTTTTTCTATTCGAAATAGATTGAAAAAAAATATATTGAGATGGCCGGTAAATGAAGTCGGATTGCCCGTTGCCAGATAAAATTTAGCGTCGTAACCACTACAACTCATAAACCATTTGGGGAATAATCGTTAATTGGATTATACTTTTGTATCTTAATAACTTCTCTAAACGGCTTAACCGATTTTGATCAGTAAACATGAGTTTGAAACGTATTGACCAGTAGTATCTGATGGATCTAAGGTCAAGTATGATAACTGAAGCTATTAGGTACAGGAATTGTTTAGCTTTCGAAACCGTTTTTCCCACAGAAAATAGATTTTATCATATTTATGAAGCCTATAACCTAAAAATTTGAATTTTCCCGGATATGAGGTATACATCGTTAGATTCGTCTTGAGTCCTTATACAAACGCTAAGTTATTGGCACAATTCGTACGTTGAAATGTTGAGTAATTATCGAAAAACCAAAATTTTCAAAGTTTAGTTTTTCAGTTTTTGGGCTCTACTGAGCCGTGTGTATGTCTGATCCTGACGGCTTGGACACCATTTGAAAGCTTAAGTCAACCCTATTGATTTGATATATTTGCGGTTCTCATGCCTCTTCTTGATCCGAATATATATACCCCCAAAAAATATGCCGTTTTGTACCTACAAAGTCCTATAGCTGGCTTATGGGTGGTCAAAAGTCACAAACTACACCGGTTCTAAATCGACCCTGACCCCCTCTTTAAATACAGAGAAAAAATATCAAATCGGTTTAACTTTCAAACACACATACATACATATCCACACACATTTTCCCTTTTTTAAATAAAAATTGAGTCACATTTCTAAGCTGTATAACTTTTGAATGATATAACCGATTTTCAAAATTAGACATGCGTTGGAAAGGTAATGATCAGTTCTATTAGAAACCGCAAAGGTTGGACTTAAATTTTCGAAGTTTTTCGGAGTTTTGTGGACCAGAACGAAAAACAGACCCTAAATAGGAAGGGCCGTAAAATCGACACCCTTGGACCAAAATGGATGGTTGACATATGAATGGGTGAGTCTTTTTCTGAACTTGAAGATGGGAGTTGGCACAATTTTCAATTCAGTCAGATTTAGAAAATTGAAAATTTCGTGTATATAATAGTGTCGCGTGTAGGGGGGTGTATTTCCGCGCCACTGGCGAGAACTGCCGTTATCTGGTAATCTTTCCGATATAAAACTAACAGCTTCGATAACTAATAAATCGAAAACTATTAATTTTATCAAAAAAATGTATAACGAACATTTTTTGTTTATAATTAATATTTTTACCAGCATTTGCGGTCAAAATATAAAAAAAAAATTCCACCCTCGAGATGAGGTGGCAACTACCCTCTTGGTAAAAGCGTCTTTCGGCATCATATAGATTTTGATCCTTGGACTATCCACTACTTATTGTCAAATTTTTAAACACATCTATCCATTCTGTAAAAATTGCGAAGTGAAAAATTTCAGTTCCTGGACTAATTATACTTTTGGAGCTCTATAATTTCTGAACGGCTTACCTGATGTTGATCACTAAACATGAATTTGAAACGTATTGACAAGTAGTATCTGATGCATCCAAGATCGAGTATGATAACTGAACGTATTACAGGAATTATTGAGCTTAAAAAACCGTTTTTCCCATAAGAAATAGATTTGATCATACTTATGAACCCTATAACTTAAAAATTCGAATTTTCCCAGATATAAGGTATACACGGTTAGACGCGTCCTGAGTCCTTCTACAAACGCTCAGTTATTGGCGCAATTCGTAGGTTGAAATTTTGAGTAATTGTCGAAAAACCAAAATTTTTAAAGTTTAATTTTTCAGTTTTTTGGCTATGGTGAGCAGTGCGCATGTCTCAGCTTGATCGCTTAAGGGCCATTTGAAAGCTTAACTCAATAGACCAGGGTAATAAGGTTTTTTCCATGACACTCGAGCAGCCAGGGCACTGAAGCGTTTTTTCGACAGGTAATACCTATGAGAACAAATTGTAACTATTTCCTGCGTAGGATCTGGTGGCCATTTTTATTTATAAACGATTTAATGTCGAAAAACGGCATTTTTTCCGTTTTTTTTTAATCAATGGAAAACAGTGTATCTTGTGGTTACATTAGTACAAAAATCTTCGAGAGCATTGAAAAACCTTTAAAATGATGTATTACAAAGGTTAATACACTTATTTATTGTTAATATAATTGAGAAAAAAGGTCTAAATTTCAAAAAAATTAATTTTGCAATAACTATTGTAAAAATTAGTGTACATCTTTGAAATTTTTGTCAAATGAGGGTTCATTAGTGCTTAACACGTGACAAAAATTTCGAAGCGATTCATTTAATTGTTTATATTTTATTCAAATTGTTTATCCCAGAGAGCTTTTTTTGCAATAACATAAGTCAGAAAAACATAATGTTAGAACCATTCTGCAGGTGTCAAATGAAAGAGTATAAGCTAAACTTTCAAACCTGTTTAAAAATCTTAATACAGAGTGCATTTATTAGTAATAAATAATTATGCAAAAGTCTCGTCAATTTTTCCTTATAAACAATTTGAATATCTTTCTTGTTATAGCCGGTACAAACATTTTTTTTGCACATTCTAAAAGGTGGCCTTTTTATACGAACTTAAGAAAAAATAAGTTAGCCTAAGTCAATTAGGGCCTAAGTTAGCAACATTTTTTTAAAAATCCACAGCTAATTTGTTTATGATAAATAAGAATCGAAAGTAGCGCTCTTCCACTTTCAAAGACACGAAGTATTCAGAAAAAAATTTTGGATTTATTTGTTCTTTAAGGGAGTCGTCAATAAAGCTTCAAAAATGAAGTACAAACGCGATCCGCTTGCTTAGTCCTGTCGCCAGGGGGGGTACAACGGCCTCGTTAATTCAGATGGACTTACTCAAGTTTTTTTTATGTATTTTGACCCGTAGAACACGAATTTTTTGGGTAACAGTTGATCCGGATGTCGATAAGATTGTTATAGACCAAGAACTTGAGGAATCAAATAACAGCGATTTTTGGCAAAACAAAACAATATTTTGTATTTTTTGGGCCATTTTAAGTAAAAAATATTTCTACAAGTTTTTTCGTAGGATGCACAGTTTTCGAGATAAACGCGGTTGAACTTTAAAAAAATCGAAAAATTGCAATTTCTGAACCCGAATAACTTTTGATTAAAAAATAAAATAGCAAGTCTGCTTACCGCATTTGAAAGTTTAAGTCAAATTATATCGGTTTTGATTATTTGCATTGGTAAAAATTTATTTTTTTATTGTTTAACAAAGCTATAAACACGTAGGGTTTCCCGTGCTTTTACATGCGTTTTACCGCATGTAACGTAGAAATAGTCTTGATTGCACTAGTACCTATTCTACCTACTCGTTCGATTTTAAATGAGAAATCATAGAAACATCACTCACGCACTAGTTGTTTGTAGCTTTGTTTAACAATAACACAATAAATTTTTAGCAATGCAAATAATCAAAACCGACATAATTTGACTTGAACTTTCAAAGGCGCTAAGCAGAATTGCTATTTTATTTTTTAATCAAAAGTTATTCGGGTTTAAAAATTGCAGTTTTTCGATTTTTTGAAAGTTCAACCGCGTTTATCTCGAAAACTGTGCATCCTACTAAAAAACTTGTAAAAATATTTTTTGCTTAAAATGACCCAAAAAATACAAAATATTGTTTTGTTTTGCCAAAAATCGCTGTTATTTGATTCCTCAAGTTCTTGGTCTATAACAATCTTATCGACATCCGGATCAACTGTTACCCAAAAAATTCGTGTTCTACGGGTCAAAATACATAAAAAAAACTTGGGTAAGTCCATCTGAATTAACGAGGCCGTTGTACCCCCCCTGGCGACAGGACTAGCTACCGAAGAAGTAGAACCATAAAATCCGTGCGACCTAAAATTGAAATATCAACTTCAAAATCCTACAATTTTATGTAACTTGGGAACCAACCAATGGATTTTAATGTTTTTTATTTTAATTTGTATGTACTTTTAGCGTACTTTACAAATATGGAGTCTGTTGATTTATAAATTATTTAAATAACAATTTAATTTGTTTAAAAAAAATTTTTTTCAAAAAAAACTTTTTGTGTAAAAAAATTTTTTTCAAAAAAAATTTTTTTACTGTATTTTAGGTGAACAACTACAATGTTATGTATGTAATAATTGATAAAAAATTGTAATAACTACATTATTACTACACTCACCGGCACAAAGTTCGGCCACCCAAAATTTTTGATTAAGTTTAATAGTTTATAGCTTTATTATTTCTGCTCCGATTTTTAAGATTCTTGCACCAATTTGTAGATACATATATTGATACCGTTTCGTATTTTTCCGGTAACAAAAAAAATTGCTTGCATGGCATTATACAAGGGTGAATGGAAGCGTTCTATTTTCTACTAACTTTAAAAAATTCTGTGGAAAACCGGAAGAACTCATTTTGTGTCATAGTCCTGTCATATTATTCCAGAGACATCACTAAAATTTTGTCTGTTGAATTATCCGAATATCTCTTTTCTTGTAAGAGCTGTATCATTTTTTGTAAGTAAAACACTGATTGACTCATAAAATAAAGGTTGGATTGATAAGATTAGAATTGCCCGCATGCAGCCCAGATCTCAATCATGTTAAGCATTTATGGGATGAATTAAAAAAATCTATTCGCCGTTATCCCAGGCCTCCAGAAAATTTGGTACAGTTATGGCCTTGGTAGAGGAATTTCGGACTATTCCCCAGGCAATATTAACACACCTTTATTCGATGCCAAACAGATTGCGGAAAGTCGTTGCTGCAAGAGATGGACATACTCACTATTGAATTGTTTCGTTTTGTCAATTTTGTTTTTTTTTAAATTTTAGTGCGCTTGATATTTTTAATTAAATAAACCTTCAAAGCAGTGTTTTTATTTACAGCTCTTACAAGAAAAGAGATATTCGCATACTTCAAAAATTAGCTTACAAATAGATGTTTACATGTACTTTTTACAAAAAAGTAAAAAATGTCTCCACTTAATAGTAGCCGTTGTACATACTTTCCAAATGAGTTCTTCTCACATGGAATGTTTTTTAATAGAAAATTCGCATAAATAGTTACTCTATAGGTACATTTTAAAAATCTTCTTAAATTTGTAATTGAAAAAAACTTTATATTTTTTATTCATATAAATATAAAATCTAAGACATAAAAATGATTTGATAAACAATGAATCACAAAATTCTAATTACTGCAACTGTAAGCAAACTTATAGAGTAAAAGTCGCACTTTTATAGAAATTTTTCTTTTATTATATAATATATACGGAGAGGGGCTAAATTATGGAATAAATTCATTTTCTCTAAAATCGACGACTTTGAAGAAAAATCCCGAAACAGGTCGATTTTTATTTTTAAATTACAATTTTTTTGGTATATATTTTGTAGTGTCGCCATCCATCTGAGCGTGATGACGTAGGTAATCGATGATTTTTTTAAATGGGAATAGGGGTCATGTGGCACCTCATTTGAAAGGGTGTTCAATTGTCTATTCAGTAATTTAAACAATAATATCCTTATTTATACAGGACGACCAAAATAATAATTTTTGAATTAAATTAATTGATGCAAAAAGAAGAATGTATGTAATTTATTTAACTCAAAATACATTGTACTGCTGTCAGTAAATAAAAAAAAATATTTCACAAATAAACATTTCTTTTCGCTTAAATTAAATCACAAACAACCTCTTTGCAGTTTTAACATTTAATTTGAGCGAAAATCAATTTTTATTTGCCAAATAAACATTTTTTCAATTTTCTGACAGCGATAGAAAGTATTTTGAGATAAATAAACTGTATACATTCTTCTTTTTTCGTCAATTAATTTAATTTAAAAATTTTTATTTTTGGCCACCCTGTGTAAATAATGATATTAATGTTTATATTACTGAATAGAGAATTGAACACCCTTTCAAATGGGGTGTCACACGACCCCTATTCCGATTTAAAAAAATCGTCGATTACGTCATCACGCTCTGGTGGATGACGTCACTAATATAAAATATGTGCCAAAACATTGTAATTTAAAAATAAAAATCGACCTGTTTCGGGATTTCTCCACAATCCTCCATTTTAGAGAAAATTAATTTTTTTCATAATTTAGCCCCTTCCTGTATATATTATATATATTCATAACAATTTTTTACCAATAATTATATACATAACATTACTTGGTAGTTGTGCACCTAAAACACGGTAAAAAATTAAATAAATTGTTTTTTTGTTGAAATAAATTAAATTGGTTATTTTAATTTATGAATCAACTGACTCCATACTTGTAAAGTACGCTAAAAGTACATACAAATTAAAAAAACATTAAAATCCATTGGTTGGTTCCCAAGATACAAAAAACTCTAGGATTTTGAAGTTAATTTTTCAATTTTAGGTCGCATGGATTTATATACTTCATTTCTGAAGCTTTATTGACGACTCCATTGAAAAGCAAATAGAGACAAAACTTTTTATGAATCCTTCGTGTCTTTAAGAGTGAAAAAGCGTTATTTTCGATCCTTATTTATTATAAACAAATTAGCTGTATATTTTTAAAAAAATGTTGCTAACTTTGGCCCTAATTGACCTAGGCTAAATTATTTTGTTTTAAAGTTCGTGTAAAAATACCATCTTGTAGAATATGTAAAAAAATGTTTGTACCGGCCGTAACAAAAAAGCTATTCAAATTGTTTATAAGAAAAAATTGACGAGACTTTTGCATAATTATTTATTACTACTAAATGCACTTTTTATTAACTTTTTTTAAACAATTTTGAAAACATAGATTATGCTCTTTTATTTGACACCTGCAAAATGGTTCTATCATTCTCTTTTTCTGACTCTATAGTCAGAAAAGCTCTCTGGGATAAACAATTTGAATAAAATATAAACAATTGAATAAATCGCTTCGAAATTGTTGTCACATATTACACACTACAGAACCCTCATTTGACAAAAATTTCAAAGCTGTACACTAATTTCTACAATAGTTATTGCAAAATTATTTTTTTTGAAATTTAGACCTTTTTTCTCAATTATATTAACAATAAATAAGTATATCAATCTGTGTTTTACTGTGTCAATCAGTGTTTTACTTACAAAAAATGATACAGCTCTTATAAGAAAAGAGATATTTTAGTGATGTTTCTGGAATAATATGACAGGACTATGACACAAAATGAGCCCTTCCGGTTTTCCACAAAATTTTTTAAAGTTAGTAGAAAATACAACGCTTCCATTCACCTTTGTATAATGCCATGCAAGCAAATTTTTTTTGTTACCGGAAAAATACGAAACGGTATCAATATATGTATCTACAAATTGGTGCAAGAATCTTAAAAATCGGAGCACAAATAATAAAGTTATAAACTATTAAACTTAATCAAAATTTTTGGGTGGCCGAATTTTGTGCCGGTGAGTGTAGTAATAATATAGTTATTACAATTTTTTATCAATTATTACATACATAGCATTGTAGTTGTTCACCTAAAATACAGTAAAAAAATTTTTTTTTGAAAAAAATTTTTTTTAAACAAATTAAATTGTTTATTAAATAATTTATAAATCAACAGACTCCATATTTGTAAATTACGCTAAAAGTACATACAAATTCAAATAAAAAACATTAAAATCCATTGGTTGGTTCCCAAGTTACATAAAATTGTAGGATTTTGAAGTTTATATTTCAATTTTAGGTCGCACGGATTTTATGGTTCTACTTCGTCGGTAGCAAGCGGGTCGCATTTGTACTTCATTTTTGAAGCTTTATTGACGACTCCCTTAAAGAACAAATAAATCCAAAATTTTTTTCTGAATACTTCGTGTCTTTGAAAGTGGAAGAGCGCTACTTTCGATTCTTATTTATCATAAACAAATTAGCTGTGGATTTTTAAAAAAATGTTGCTAACTTAGGCCCTAATTGACTTAGGCTAACTTATTTTTTCTTAAGTTCGTATAAAAATGCAATCTTTTAGAATGTGCAAAAAAAATGTTTGTACCGGCTATAACAAGAAAGTTATTCAAATTGTTTATAAGGAAAAATTGACGAGACTTTTGCATAATTATTTATCACTAATAAATGCACTCTTTATTAAGATTTTTAAATAGGTTTGAAAGTTTAGCTTATACTCTTTCATTTGACACCTGCAGATTGATCTAACATTATGTTTTTCTGACTTATGTTATTGCAAAAAAAAGCTCTCTGGGATAAACAATTTGAATAAAATATAAACAATTAAATGAATCGCTTCGAAATTTTTGTCACGTATTAAGCACTAATGAGCCCTCATTTGACAAAAATTTCAAAGATGTACACTAATTTTTACAATAGTTATTGCAAAATTAATTTAATTGAAATTAAGACCTTATTTCTCAATTATATTAACAATAAATAAGTATATCAATCTGTGTAGTACGTCATTTTAAAGCTTTTTCCATACTCACGAAGGTGTTTGTACTAATGTAACCACAAGGTACAGTGTTTTCCATTGATTTTAGAAAAAACGGAAAAAATGCCGTTTTTCGACATTAAATTGTTTATAAATAAAAATGGCCGCCAGATCCTACGCAGGAAATAGTTACAATTTGTTCTCATAGGTATTACCTGTCGAAAAAATGCTTCAGTACCTTGGCTGCTCGAGTGTCACGAACAGGGTATATTTTTGCCTTATTACCCTGGCCTACAACCCTATTAATTTGGTGTATTTGCGGTTTTCCTGTCTTTTCTTGAACCTAAGATATATACGCCCAAAAAATATGCTATTTTGTATCTACTTAGTCCTCTAGCTAACTTACGGGTAGTCAGAAGTCAAAAATTAGACCGGTTCTGAATCGGCCCTCACACCCTCTTGAAACACAGAAAAAAAAATTTAGATCGGTTTAACTTTTCCACATACATACATACAAACATACATATCCACAAACATTTTCCATTTTTTAAATAAAAATTGAGTCATATTTCTGAGCTCGATAACTTTTGGAAGGTACAACCGATTTTCAAAATTAAACATGCGTTGGAAAAGTAATGATCTATACTATCAGAAGCCGCAAAGGTCGGGCTTAAATTTTTGAAATTTTTGGGAGTTTCGGGGACGAGAACGAAAAACAGGCTTTAAATGGGAAGGGCCGTAAATTCCACACCCTTGGACCAAAATGGAGAAGTAACATATGGATGGACGAGTCTTTTCGTAAACTTTAAGATGGGATGTGGCCCAATTTTCCATTCAGTCAGGTTTAGAAAATCGAAAATTTCGTGTATATATAGTGTCGCTTGTAGTGGTGTTGTGCGCCACTGGTGAGAACTGCCGTTCTCTGTGGATATACTAAACCATTTCTTGAAGTTTTGTATTCTTACGCATTTCAGATATACTTCTCATCATTTTATATACCCGAAGATGAACGTCTAAACGAGTCCTGAAATTTTTTGACAAATTTTGTTTTATATTTTGTGGTGTCACGTTGAGAGAGGATGTAGTATACATAAACAACTGTAAGAAACAATATTTCTAACTTAAAGGCCGTCCGCACATGTGTCGATCGAAGACACGTCTCGAAGTTCGCGCGTCTTGCTCGTCGTGTACGAACCCTGCGACACAAGCGATAGCCCTCCGCACACTAGTTCATTCTGTTTTTATAAATTAACGCATTTTTTATATAGTAACCAAAACGACTATTTCGATCTGTGAAAAGTACGATACTCAGCCCTGTGATGTAACAAACCCGTTATGAATAACGTGTACACGTTATGTTAACATAACGTTTGATTATAAAGGCGCATTTAAATCAAAGCGAACCCGAACGAACGAATGAATTCGTTCGTTAACTTTATTGTATTTGTCCACCGAATCGAGCACGACCGAACGAATTCGTTCGCATTCGCACATGTTCCAACCGATGTCGGTAAGTGAGCCAATCATCAAAGGAAATCGTTGTTCAATGTGGACAGTGGATAGACGGTAGCGAACGAATTCGTTTAGAAGTACTGATTTAATTTATTTACAAACATTAGTTTGAGAGGGTTGTTTATTGTGTAGTTGTGAAAACATTATTTTTGCAATATGGAATATCCCTATGAAACCCAAAATCGAAGCTATATAAAATAATAAACAGAAAAAGTGATGCTTGTTTTAACATTTCTATAGGAATGGGTTGTGATGTCTCTGAACTAAAAAAATGAATTAGCTTCTGGCACCATTTAGACGAGAAAGACAAAAAGAGGGTTCGAAGTGGTTTGCTTTTAAAAGTCTAATATTTTTATTGGATAAATTTTAACCCAGAAACACTAATGAGGTAACCAAATCAAATTAATTGCTAAAATTACTTAAAAGCAAATTTATTTTGATACACCAATTTTACAATTTATTATTTGATAATAATATAGTCATAATATCAAGAGCAAGTAACTTTTTCGAGGAAGAATTTTAATAAAGCTGGTTCTTTATTATGTTATTTCCTAAGCTCCCTCAAACAGCGTATAATAGCTACCTGCCATTTTTGTAAGCTATTATTCTATTAAAATTTACCCAGCAAGAAACATGAAAATAAACTTAAACACAATGTGTGACTGGGACTGGCCTATCTTAAAAACATCTGCGGGCAATATGCACTACCGATCGATCATCAACGAATGCGAACGTTCGCTTCAATGTAAATGGCCCTACTTTGTACCGAACGAATGACCAAGCGAACACCTACGAATTCGTTCCTTCGTTCGTTCGTTCGTGTTCGCTTTGATTTAAATGCGCCTTAACAGCCTGTATAACGTGTTGCCAAAAATTATATGTGATGTATCATGTTTTTAACGTGCACGCTATCCAGCATGTTATTTTCAAAACGTTAAAATTACGTCTTGCGCGACAAGCATAACAGTATACAGAAATTAAATAAGTTAGAGGAAGACAGACATAAACGTGCAGCGAAGTACGCCTCTTGTTCATCGCACTCGAACATCTGGCACTGGCAACAAAACTCAAAACAACCAAGATGTTATTTGAAATTCCCGGCCCTCGGTCCGTGAGGTGTTCTTTCTATTGTGAATTTTATTTAATTTTTGCTTGTCGTGTTGTTATGTTATAAAATGGCTCAACAAGGATTGAAATAAACTACAAAACGAACATTCAAATGGAGTTACCCAATCTGGCCAAACTGGTCTCTATAGTCTGTATGTTTTCTTCATTTATAATAAAATTCAATGGGAAAATCCCAATAGTTGGCTGTATACCATAGTTTAAAAAACCAATACAGAAGTAAAAACTTCGAGATGTATTCTGGTATGAAATCGTTTATGTAAAACTATAAAATGTCATGGAATGCAGAACGTTTTCGTTCTAAACAGAACACCTTCAGTGCCTAGAATGAAGTATTTCCACGTTAGTTTAAAGCAAAAGGTTAAAAAAGTGACTGTTAAAATGAAAAATGTGGGAATACTTACATCCTGCCGAGTATTTTGAAACTAGCACACTGTAAATAGTGTTAACATCATCATATATGGTTTACATAATGTAATATGTTAAAATGTTATGACTACAAGTCGATGTTAATAGATAAAGTGGAACACATGCTAAAAGGGTGCCATGGTTCCCTGCTCGAAGATGCTAGGTACTTGCCAATTCAATGGGTACAGACCAACTGAGAAATTAGGAAGTGGATATACAATTTGACAAGGGTGACATGACATGACAAGATGAAGCCAATTTTTGGTTAAAGTTTCATTTGATTTTGGATTTTTTAATAAAATGCAAAGGTTTGTCTGCAAAAATAATTTAAATTATTTGAATAATAAAATCTACTGTAAAGTTTAAATTAGCAACTCTCTATTCCAGAATAACTTATAGATTCATTAAATTTAATGCAGATATATTACATGGTTTAAGTTGTGACGTCATCGGATGTGAAGTGACGAGATGAAAGTTGAGTTTTGTTGAAACAAGGAAATATACTACATACTAAAAGATAATTAGACTTGCGTGGAAAAACAAAGCTAAACAAACCGAAAAAACCAGAATTTAAGAGTATTTTTATGTGATGAAATGTTGGTTGCCTAACAAGGCAAGCAGGCAACAGGTTGAAGGTTCCTTCAACCTGGTTTTTTCGGTTTGTTTAGCTTTGTTTTTCCACGCAAGTCTAATTATCTTTTATTATGTAGTGTATTTCCTTGTTTCAACAAAACTCAACTTTCATCTCGTCACTTCACATCCGATGACGTCACAACTTAAACCATGTAATATATCTGCATTAAATTTAATGAATCTGTAAGTTATTCTGGAATAGAGAGTTGCTAATTTAAACTTTACAGTAGATTTTATTATTCAAATAATTTAAATTATTTTTGCAGACAAACCTTTGCATTTTATTAAAAAATCCAAAATCAAATGAAACTTTAACCAAAAATTGGCTTTATCTTGTCATGTCATGTCACCCTTGTCAAATTGTATATCCACTTCATAATTTCTCAGTTGGTCTGTGCCCATTGAATTGGCAAGTACCTAGCATCTTCGAGCAGGGAACCATGGCACCCTTTTAGCATGTGTTCCACTTTATCTATTAACATCGACTTGTAGTCATAACATTTTAACATATTACATTATGTAAACCATATATGATGATGTTAACACTATTTACAGTGTGCTAGTTTCAAAATACTCGGCAGGATGTAAGTATTCCCACATTTTTCATTTTAACAGTCACTTTTTTAACCTTTTGCTTTAAACTAACGTGGAAATACTTCATTCTAGGCACTGAAGATGTTCTGTTTAGAACGAAAACGTTCTGCATTCCATGACATTTTATAGTTTTACATAAACGATTTTATACCAGAATACATCTCGAAGTTTTTACTTCTGTATTGGTTTTTTATAATAAAATGTTTTTCTTTACAAATAACATAACCTCAAATAATACACTATTTCTAAAAAATAACTTTAACAAACCTTCTCATAGCATCATCTAATTATTTTAATAACCCGACGTTTACAATCTGACAAAGTTCTGGATTAAATTGTCCATTTTTTATAGTTATTTATTCTTTATACTACACGTTATTTTATAACAAGGGGTTAAATAGGTCCCGTTAAAACGAACCTTTAATGTTACCAGATAACGTTTTTGAGAAACAGATATATTACATCAATTTGTAGAATTTAACGTAAATGCAGGATAACATGCACGTTATTTATAACTTGTTTGATACATCACAGGGGTGATTATTACATTTTTATATTGTTGCATTATACAGTTGAGGGTATTTTTCTACTTCCTCAACGAATTTTATAATAAACACCTAGAAACAGAAGTTCAATGTTTTCATAATTTTACATTACAAACAATATATTTCCACAAAACTAATAGTACTACAATCAACGAACATAACATTCACCGACCTTTAAACAGACTAAAATTTAATTTAGGGCAAAAATCAACAAAAACGAAGCAAACAAATAAAATAATGACTGTAAACGTGCGTCTCACTCGAACTTTCTCGTGCGCTTCAGCGAGATTTGCAATCCTAAACGCTCCGTGTACGGAGCTCAATGCCACAACGAAGGAACTAAGTGACGGGGAGAGATCTACGCGATTGTAATCGAGTCTATTACTTCGAACGTCGCTCCATGTGCGGACGGCCTAAGAAAGAAAGATTCACCGAATCAACTACAAAACCAACAGCTACCAGTGCCTACGACAAATATGAAGTACAACACAAAGACCTACATATTGTACGGGGTGGTCCAATAAGCCGATCACTCGGCTATATATCAGAAACTATTCATGTTATAACTTTAGGAGAAAAAATTCCTTAGTAATAGTGGCCAAGAAAAATCGCTGGAAATAACTTTCAAGTTTCTGGGTTAACCGCTAGGAGGCGCAACCTGTGAAGAAAAATTTGAAAACCAGTTTTTTGTGAAATATGCCCAACAATACCAAGTGTGAAATAAGTAAACTAGAAAGAGGCCTAAATTCTGCACAAAGTTGTTAAAGTGCTTTTTTTTATTTTTTCAAATAAAGGGTGGGGGAGAGTGGGAAATTATTTGTGGATTAATACTTATAACTTTGGTTTGGATCAACCGATTTTAACGAAATTAGTGTCATTAGAAAGAGTGTGGACGATTTAATTTACATCTACTATAAAACAATTGCATTTATTTTAATTTTCATGGGTAGAGGGTACTTTCGAATAAAAAAAATTAAAATTTGTTTTTCTTCAAAATGTTTAATGGAAACATTTATTTATTGTAAATTATAAGGGAACTGGATTAAATTCGTAACAAAATGGCGCCAACCGCATGTTGATAGCTTTTGTCGAACTCGAGATATGAATAAAAACTCATAAACCTAAGTCAGTATAGTATTGACTCACCCTTTATTATAACTTAAAATTAAATATGTGAAAGAAAGATCATACAAATATCTCGATCATTAAAACTTAATGTCCAATTAAATGTTCAAATTGTTTTCCATCGTTATCCACACAAAGGTGTAATCTTTCGCGCGTCCACATAACAGCTGCTTCGATCTCAGCTGTTGATATACTATTTTATTGCGTTGATAATGCGCTGTTTCATGTCATCTCTCGTGGTTGGTCGAGTTTGGTTAACTATGTCCTTCAATCTTCCCCATAAATAAAAGTCCAGACGTGTTAAGTATGGAGATCTAGCTGCCCATGAAAATATACTTCCCCTTCCAATCCATTTATTTGGATAACTTGCATACAAATAATCTCGAACTCGTCTGGTAAAGTGCGCAGGACACCCGTCATGTTGTAATATCATATCTCTTCTTGTTTGTAAGGAAATATCTTACAATAAAACAGGCAACTGATTTTCCAGAAAATCCAAATATGTTTCTCCATTTAAAGTTCTATCAAAGAAATATGGACCTACGATCTTTTCATCAACTATACCACACCAAACATCAAGACTCCATCTACCTTGAAGTTGCACCTCCTGTATCCAGTGCGGATTTTCTTCAGCCCAATAATGCATATTGTGCAGATTAACACCACCCGCACTATTAAACGTAGCCTCGTCTGTCCACAAAACCTTTGACATGATATGCGGTTGTTCTTTTAGCAGACCTAACATCCAATTGCAGTAATCCAGCCTTGCATCAAGATCTCTCTCATGTAAAGCTTGGTGGAGAACTACATGATAAGGATGCAGTCTAAAGAACAGAACAATAAATATTGGTGAAAAAGAAACCACTATATTTACTAAAACTCAAAAAATCTTGAAAAATCCACAATTGTTTCACAAGATAAATCGTACATAAGTATTTTTAAGAAACAGATAAAAGGATAAAAGCGCCGTGTTGCCGTTTTTATAGGAATATTAAAATAACAGTTGAATCTAAAATTTAAAAGGAATTCCACGTTTCTGACCTAAATGTTCACTTTATAATAATAAAAACCAACCTGTGATGTTTTAAAATCCTTAGAACAGTAGTTTTGTGTAGTAGGATTGTGTTGAATTAAAGCAAGAACATTGATTGAATTATCTTCGGGCATACCTCTACTACGTCGTTTAAAACAAGGACGATGAAAACTACCAGTTTATTAATCTTCTTGCCTTTCTTTCAAATATTTGTTTGCCATAATGTCTCCTGTCAGGATATCTTACAGAATATATACGTGAGGCAATAGCGGCATTTTGGTGACATTCGAAATAAACTGCAATCATATCATACAATTCTGCATTTGATATACTCATCACGAATTATTAGTACTGATAAATAATTACAAATATTACCACTGTTAATATCTATTGAAAAAAGTGCAATCTTTAATTCGAATTATATTAGGTTTGTTCTAGCATCAGTTTCAAACGGTTTGAAACCATCAGCGAATAGCGGACCAGCGCGAGTAGAGGGGATAGCACTGGTGACTGTATTATGTTCTCTCACTGACCAACTGTTTGCTGACAGTTTCTGACTAGTTTGACTGTTTGCTAGAACAAACCTAATATAACACTTCTTAACAATGTTTTGACTGTTGTCAAAAAATAAACAATATGAACTCCCCGTCAAATTCATTGTCATAGCCTACTTAGTTTCTAAAAAACTATTTTTAATCGTATGAAATAACAATGGTCAAAATAGGTATCAACATTAAGATTTTTCTGCTATAAATAAATTTGAAAGTACCTACTGACTTATTTTTTCATTTAATTTATAATACAGGGTGAGCCAATACTATACTTACTTATGTTTATGCGTTTTGATTCATATCTCGAGTTCGACAAAAGCTATCAACATGCGGTTTACGCCATTTTGGTTTACGCCAAATTTAAAATTTTTTCTATTCGAAAGTACCCTCTACCTCTGACAATTAAAACTAAATGCAACTATTTTATAGTAAATGTAAATTAATTCATCCACACTCTTTCTAATGACACTAATTTCGTTAAAATCGGTTGAACCAAACCAAAGTTATAGGTATTTATCCACAAATACTTTCCTACTCTCCCCACCCTTTATTTGAAAAAATAAAAAAAAGGTACTTGAACAACTTTGTGCAGAATTTAGGCCTCTTTCTAATTTACTTATTTAACACTTGGTATAATTGGGCATATTTCACAAAAAATCGGTTTTCAAATTTTTCTTCACAGGTTACGCCCCCTAGCGGTTAACCCAGAAACTTGAAAGTTATTTCCAACGATTTATCTTGGCCACTTTTACTAAGAAATTTTTCTCCTAAAGTTATAACATAAATAGTTTCTGATATATAGCCGAGAGATCGGCTTATTGGACCACCCGGTACATTATGCTCAAATGGTAAATACCAATGAACAAGATATTCCAACGGTAACTCAGACAAATGGCATAGGGGCTTTAACCTTCCGATGAACAACCTTTTTTTGTTACACGGATGACCAACGGGGATCAAAATGACCCCCAGTCAAAAATCACAATTGACAAGAAAATTAAGTTGTTTTAAGAAATAAAATAATGTGTTCGTAATTTTAATGTTAGTATTGTATCAATAATAGTGTAAGAAACAGAGGTTGAACCTTGCAAAATGGACACAAGTCCGGTTTTATTTTTTTTCTGTTATATCAAGGGGTGCTTATTATAAGACTAACTTTTTCTGAAAAAATTTCGCCCCGGAACCCCCCTTTTCACCCCTTTAAAGGGGGTAATTTGTGGTTTTTGCGGAACGTAGCCCTTCCTGTACCTTTTACAAAATTTTTTTTATAGAAATATGAAGAGGACTATATTTTCTACAATTTATTTCCCGACAGCATATGTCTATCATTCACCGTTTAGCGGGGGTGGCGCCCCAAAGTTGACAAGTTTTTAAAAAAGATGTTTAAAAAATATATATTTTTCCCTAACTGTAACGGAAATTAAGAAGAAATCCTGCGACGATTATTCACAAATAAGTGACTGATTTTTTGGTATAGGCTTGACTTAAGGGTAATTGCCCCATTTTTCATTACAGGGTGTTACATTTTAAAAAACCCCTTTTTATACCATCTGAACCGTTTATACTAGAGTAAAAAGACTTTCAGCGATTACCTATGTACTGGTGCTATCTACAAATTTGTATAATGCACCCCCATTTCTCCCTGGAACCACCCAAAAAAAAAGAAGAATTAATAATTAAAGTGATTTTCTTGGAATCCATCACACACAATGCCCTTTATTAATATGCTTAATATGTCATTTTGTGCACGTTATTATTACCCATGTATGGACATCAAAAGCGATTTCCTTGTGCAACCCATGTAGCAAAAAAAAATAAATAAATTGGGGGGTTGATTTTTTTTTGTTTTTTGCTTTTTGATCCATATGGGCATATGCTTCATCAACAGTGCTTTTCAAAAATATATATGGTTATTGCAACGTCCCTGCGGAAACCACCCCTATCCTTGAAAATATACTGCAGAAACTACCCCTATCCCTTGGCGGGCATGTTTTTACGATTTTCTCATTACCTATGCATTCTTTTTAAACAAAACTTGTACAAGGTTAAAGACCACTATTTACTCTAAAATTAGGTCCTATTCATTTTTTTCGTATAAGCAACCGTTACGGCACAGTGGCACCGTAAACCTAAGATATGCTTTGGCGGGCTCCAGTTTTTGTTTTTTTTCATCACCTGTTCGTTTTATTAATAAAGTACTTATGTAAAATAAAACAACACAGTGTAACCTACAAATTATGACCTATGCACATTTTACATTATTTGTGCCCAAAGCCACAGTGGGGCTCAAAATCAATTTTTGCATCTTTTCGCCACCTACACGCATTTTATTGCATTAATGATACCTTAATAGCACAATATTCACCCTTAAGTGGTCGCTAGGCAGTGACGGATCCAAGGAGGGGTGATCGGGGCCATCACCCCTACGTCTCAAACTAAGTGATATTCTATTTAAAGATTATAAAAATATTCATTTATTTTTATAGAAATACTTATATTATATTATTATTTTTATAAGAATGGCGTACTTTTTATGCTTTAGCGACAGTGGCGGACCCAGCATCGTTAAGAGCGGGGTGGCAATTGGCTAAATTTTTATAAAAATAAATGAATATTTTTATAATCTTTAAATATAATATCACTTGGTTTAAGAGGGGGGTGATAGCCCCATCACCCCTTCCTGGATCCGCCACTGCTTAGTGACCACTTAAGGGTGAATATTATGCTATTAAAGTAGCATTAATGCAATAAAATGCGTGTAAGTGGCGAAAATATGCAAACGTTGATTTTGGGCCACCACTGTGGCTTTGGGGCGCAAAGAATGTAAAATGTGCATAGGTCATAATTTGTAGGTTACACTGTGTTGTTTTATTTTACATAAGTACTTTATCAATAAAACGAACAGATGAAATAAAAACAAAAACTGGAGCCCGCCAAAGCATATATGAGGTTTAGGGTGCCACTGTGCCGTAACGGTTGCTTATACGAAAAAAAAAAAAAAAATAAATAGGACCTAATTTTTAGAGTAAACAGTGATCATTAACCTTGTATAAGTTTTGTTTAAAAAGAATGCATAGGTAATGGGAAAATCGTAAAAACATGCTCGCCAAGGGCTAGGGGTAGTTTCTGCAGTATATTTTCAAGGATAGAGGTGGTTTCCGCAGGGATGTTGCAATAACCATATATATTGTTGAAAAGCACTAAAAAATTTCAACCCCTCATTTTATTTATATTTTTTGGCTACAGGGGTTGCAACAGGAAATCGCTTTTGGTGTCCATGCATGGGTAATAATAACGTGCACAAAATGATATATGAAGCATATTAATAAAGGGCATTGTGTGTGAAGGATTTCAAGAAAATCACTTTATTTATTATTTCTTCCTTTTTTTGGGAGGTTCCGGGGAAAAAATGGGGATGCATTATACAAATTTGTAAATAGCACCAATACATGGGTAATCTCTGAAAGTTTTTTTACTCTAGCATAAACGGTTCAGATGGTATAAAAAGTGGTTTTTTAAAATGTAACACCCTGTAATTAAAAAAAGGGCTATTATCCTTAAGTGAAAGCTATACCAAAAAATCAATCAATTATTTGTGAATAACTGCCGCAGGATTTCTTCTTAATTTCTCTTACAGTTAGGGAAAAATATATTTTTTTAAAAACACCTTTTTTAAAAATTTGTCAACGTTGGGGCGCCACCCCCGCTATACGGTGGATGATAGACAGATGCTGTCGGGAAATAAATCGTAGAAAATATAGTCTTCTTCATATTTCTATAAAAGAAATTTTTTGTAATAGGTACAGGAAGGGCTACGTTCCGCAAAAACCACAAATTACCCCCTTTAAAGGGGTGAAAATGGGAGTTCCGGGGCGAAATTTTTTCAGAAAAAGTTAGTCTTATAATAAGCACCCCATGATATACCAGAAAAAAAAAATAAAACCGGACTTGTGTCCTTTTTGCAAGGTTCAACTTTTGTTTTCTACACTATAAATGATAAAAAAACATTATGTAAAAACATATTTTAATTACAACTGAACAAAAACAGGAATCATCATTCTGAACATAGAACTAAAGGAATTTTAAAATATACACTAATTTACATCGCCACAGGTTTAACAAACGTTTTTCAATATTGGAATGATTGTTACAAACAGTTCCACAATAGGGCTTTTCATCGATTGTCATTTGTTTCGAGCTTCTGTCAAATGTTGTATAATCTGTGTATAATATTAATATACACGGATTATATGACATATGACAGAAGCTCGAAACAAATGACTGTGAATGAAAAGCCCTATAGACAGTATTTACTTAATATAAAATTGGAACATGGAAGGCCAAGGGAGTTTGTTTTGACTCCAAATTCAGAAAATATTTTTTTTTCGTAGAATATAGGGAATTTTTTATTACAAAAAGTCAAATAAAAAAATAATGAGTTTAAAATTGAAGATATTTCCGAATTTATTAAACAAAAACATACATTGTTGTTAAAATTTACCCCCCTTGGTCATGCGAAAGTTAAAGAATATGATGAAAAAAATTTTGGAACAAATTAGCACCACCCTAAACTTACTAACAGTACTTTCTCAAAAATGAGTTAATAGCTAATACACTAAAATTTGCCCTAAGGAGTGCTAATGGCTTGACACAACACAAACATGAGTTGTATGCATTTATAATTAATCATAAATTAGACAAAATACCGATTTCAGAAACACAATTCACAAAAAAACGTTTCATAAAATTCGAAAACTACAGGGTATTAACACATGCAGGTCAGAAATTAAATCACATATTCTGGGACCAAAAATCGTCCGATTGAACCTAACTTACATTAGTACGAAAAGTCCACATAAGAAACTTACAACATTTTAAAGTTGTAGTTGTAGTGTGAAGAAGAAGAAATATATGTTTTCCAATACAGTGGAACCCCGATAAGTCGGCCCCCCGATAACCCGGAAGTCCGGCTAACCCGGACCGATTTTCATCAGACAAACATTTCAACAATAAAAACGTATGTATTATGTTAAAACATTTTATCTGTAGCCGCTTCTGGAATGTCTTGAAAATATCTAATTTCATTGATAAAATGCGCATATCCCACCAATCTTCGCTTTGACCATAATATAATATTTCAGAGATAATGGGTATTTGTGTAATTTGAACTATACGATAGTAAAAATGACTCATGGCACACGGCGGCGGCAGAGCGACGCTCATTATCTCGAGCTATCCGAAACAACAGACTCCTGTTATTCCTTTATTTATTTCCAACTGTCTTAGCATTGTTTAAAAAAAGACTAAAAGAATATTTAAAACATTGTTTTTTTAAACAATGGTCTTTTAAACAATGAAAGAGCCACTGTTCTTAAATAACATAACATCGATCCGATTGCAGACGAAACTGACCGAAACTGACTGAGTTTTTTTACCTAGAAATGAACAATACTCTATCTATACTGTCTATGCAGAACTATAGGTAAGTTAGATGTGGGTGGTTCGCCAAAATAAGCGGCATATTGTGTAACTCGCTTTTTTCTTAAGTCCTTTACATACTGTGTTTCAAATTGTGTTGTCAAAGTTAAGTTATATAATAGATGAATGTACGCCACTTAGCATTAAAAAAAAAAGTATTTTTACAAGCATTGTATGCAATTTTAATGTCAAAATATCAACTCCGAGGCTGTAACCCACCTTGGTGTTTGATCTGTTTTATAGTATTACACACTGAAAAGTTGCAAAAGTGCAGATTATTTTATCAATAATTAATTAAAAACCCAATGTAATTTAAAACTGTCAAATTAATAATTCTCATTTTTAAAATTAAACCATAAAAATCTACTACTAAAAACTGTAACCAACTTTGTGCATCAACACGGAGGCCTCATGAAAATATATGAAAATTTAGGCCAAACTGCACTATACTGTATGGCAGGCAGCTTGACAAGAGAGGAATGCTTCAGTCTAACCCAAATTGTGGAAGAAAGTGGACGAACATAATATCGTTAAGCGATAGAATAATTTTCAACTTGTCTTAAGCTAAGCGTATGTTTTTATACAGTCAACACCGAAGCCTTCGTAAAAGCTTAATTTTGCTAATTTTTTAATGTTTTTCTTCTAAGTATGCGCTATAAAGTTTTTTGACACACGATGAATAAAGCAGAATTATTTTTAATATTTTGTAGAAAGTAGAATTAAAAATATATGAAATCATCAACACCGAAGCAATCAAC
This sequence comes from Diabrotica virgifera virgifera, assembly GCF_917563875.1. Lineage (NCBI taxonomy): Eukaryota > Metazoa > Arthropoda > Insecta > Coleoptera > Chrysomelidae > Diabrotica > Diabrotica virgifera. Next base: position 103,893,314 of record NC_065448.1, on the reverse strand, counting down.
TCCGAAGCCCAGTCGTGCCTCGGAGTTGACGAACGTGCCTCGGAGTTGTTTAAAGTGTGTGAATGGTCATTCTTAAACTAGGAAAAGGGTTACTGGGTAAGCTGTCAAGATGTTTCGGTCGGTTTGGTAATTATCTTCTTTTTATAGAAACACTGGAGTACGACGAAAAAATGAAGGCGAAGACCCTGTAACCCTTATAGTAGGGTTATATTTTTTTTGGTACTAAAATTTGATTGATGAAGAGAAAGGAGTAGTGAGAAACGGCTTAACAAGTTAAAATTAGAATGAAGATAACAAATTATTAATGAGGATGAGGATGAGACGTAAAAGCTCAGGAAGTGGAGATCGGCTTATTTTCGTGCTGTTGTTTAGGGGAGAAAGAGATAGTGATAAAGGAAGAAACCAGAAAAATTAAAAAGTAATGAAATACTTAAAAGAAAAGAACTGACCTATGATCAATAAACCAAAGATGGGCGCCAGAAGTAAATGCCTTTTAGAGCCTTTACTTCGTTGATAGAACAGTGTGGGAGACTAGAAAAGAGAGAGAGAGAGATATAGAGAGAGAGATATATAGAGAGAGAGATATAGAGAGATATATATATATATATATATATATATATATATATATATATATATATATATATATATATATATATATATATATATATATATATATATATATATATATATATATATATATATATATATATATATATATATATATATATGAAAATTACTAAGTTCTCGGGAAGAACCGCGTTGAGAATTTATAACTTATATATATATATATATATACATATATATATAGAGAGAGAGAGATATAGAGAGAGAGAGAGAGGGGGAAAGAGAGAGAGAGAAAGAGAGAGAGAGAAATAAGGAGAAAGATATAGACAATCCAAATAACTTAATCCTGAAATAAAATATTATATGAACACATATAGTTGAGAGATATCAGGTGCAGGTGAAATGATACAAACCCAATAGGTATACCTTATTTTTATTGTGTAAAAAAAAATATCTAGATATATTATGTAAAGTAAGATTTTGGTAACTAATGTATATATATATATATATATATATATATATATATATATATATATATATATATATATATATATATATATATATATATATATATATATATATATATATATATATATATATATATAATGTAAAATTTCTAGCTAAAAATATAAATAATGTATAATAATGTAAAACATTGGCTTGCAAGATGAATATATAATAGTAAAATTTAATTAATAATATAAATAATGAATATGAGTAATGTTAAAATTTTGGTTGCCAAGATATAAGCAGATAACGTAAAAGTTTCCGACTATTAAATGATTTCTATGAGTTTACGTTTCTTTCAGATACAAACAATAAAGAGACAGAAAAACAATAGTGAGTGCTAGTCAACAGAACCAGATGATATTCTTCATAATACCGTATTAATATACTTGTATATTATCTACCACAATACCTAAGTTATTATGTAATGAACCCTATAGAGACCAATGCTCTAGGTCTATAAGTACTTATGTTCCCTTACATGCATTGAGATTTAGATGAAAAATTGACAAAATATTATTTGTTGTGTAGACACAACCGATAGTAAAAGATATGATAAGGGAAGTTAAAAAATAATCTAATGCTTAACAACAAATGTAGAATAAATATATAATATATTGCGGAACACAATTCGGTGTATAAATGAGAACATTAATTAAGTACACTTATCTTTGTTCCAATCTAGATGAAATTCCTTCAGCTCTAATTCCAAGTGTTGGCTTATGGACGTGCCGGTTTATCAGACGGTAAGCGGCTCTATGAGTATACACATCTTAGGGAAGATTTACGTTCCAGATAATTAATAGGAATGTTATTCTTAGTGCATTTTCCATATAAGTTGTCTTTGTGGGATATTAAAAGCTTGGTTCTATTTTATAATTCTCTAGGTACGGCAGACGTTCATTTTAGGTATATTATATCTTTACAGATATATTTAGCTTGCTTTGTAATTGCAATTCCAAAATAGATTTATTGAATATCTCCTATTCTTTTATGTATGACATCTGCCGTTTTTTCTCCAACACATATTTGTCTGTATTTGACCTTCTTAAGTCGTTGGTTAGCTAGCACTAATTCTGTTTTCATTTTCCTACCTCGATCGTAAGGTAACTTTTTGTTATTCGATGTTAATTATTACGGTTGTCGGGAGTGGCTACTCGTAAACGTAGCGGAACGCTACATTCCCCCTCCACTCGATATAATTTTCCTTCAGAAAATTATTCTGGCAAAAACCAAAACGAAGCTTATTCTTGGCAGGAGTAGTAGCTCCTAGCAGTTGTAGCTGTAGTTACAGTCACAACCACTCCACAAAGTTAAAGGTAGGATTAGTACATCAACTAACTAATCTAATCTAACCTAAAACATTAATTTTGAATTTGGCTCAAAGTGGGTAAACATCCACATTATACCACATATTTACACAAGGGAAATAAAAGGCAACACTTCTCATGCTTCCGAGCATGGAAGAGTGCGGGCACAAAAGTATGACACACTTGTGTGGATCCAACACAAGAGTGCATCAAGGTAAGTTCCCAAGATTCCGGAACCGGTATGGTTTACGGAGATCGCGAGAAAGGAACTTTTCCTTCCTTAACGTAGACAAGGACTAGTCTGATGATCTGCATCCAGACTTTATTTACGAATGAACCGTATACTAGGTATCTTAAAGTTTACTAATAGTTATTCTTGTTGTACCATTACTTACATCAATTAAACTTATTAAATCGTTCACATTAAAGATGAACACAAAATTTATTGTTGACATATTCAACCGAGAGTAACCAGGATATTCTCCAACCGATTCAAAACATGGTATCAAAGATAACTTAAGGTAAGGAAATAGAGATGTAACATAACTCTCTTAGGTAAGATAAGATAAGATAAGATAAAGTGAAGTACGATACGCTAAGTTAAATATATTATATATCCAATGCAGATATAAACCAGGTAGTTAAGAATGCACAGCAAAACAAAAAATGGACAAACAAAACAGTTCCACAAATGGATAGCCATTATCGTATCCATCCAAATATGGTTCCGTCAGTATAATTCATAATCCATTCCCGAATTGACTTAATATAATCACAGGTAATAATCATTGAAAGGTAACCTAAAGATAACCTAACTTAATATCTGTATCCGATAAATCTATAGCCTAAGGCTACAGCTGATTTCAGTGTACGATATACCAAAACGTTTGATAATCAGTGTATTTTTATACTAACACATGTATAAGCATCAACACAAGTAAGTTCTTAACTAAAATTTCTCAAAGGTAAAACTAAAATTTAAGAACCAAAATCAAACAATTTCATCTGAAACCGTATATTTATAGATCAGTTCCTAAAATCAATGACAGAAGAGGTCCGAACTGGACTACTATAGTGGACCAATGCATAAGAAAACGAAAACCAAATATTAGAGTAGTCACTAAACAACAGCTAATGAATGTATTCTCCCAAAATTATTGATACAACAACCATCAACGAAATTAATATTAAAGGTATTGGGTTATCGCCTTGTACAAGAAAAAAATCCATTGTATAACTTGATGAAGACTTAATCTATGCTACAGAACCGAAGATGGTCAACGACCATATTCGCCACATAGCGACTCCAGGTAAAAGTACATCCATCACAAAATATAGCATGGATTACGAAATCCGCTAACGATGTAGTCCGGAATTTGATCAACGAATTCGAACCCACGTATTATGCTTAGATACACCTATATACCCATATACAACAAAATTTACTAATAAAAGTGAAAAGACAATATTTAAAAGCAATTTACCTATAACAGTCTAATATTTTGAGAAGTGATAATAATGGAATACCCTGTATAATGCATTTATTACACCAGACAAATGTTATGACATTCCCTGTGCAAACGCTGAGTCCATAATATATGTGAACAACTTAACTATCAAAGGTAAAATCAAGAGCAGAGGTAAAAATAATAATTACCAAATAGCAAAAATAAGAGTTTTTTTTAGGAAACTAGCAAGTTGCAGACTGCGATAAAAGGTTCCAAAATTAATGCAGAACGCAAGTTAATACCTAATCATCCTCTGAGGTCGAGGACTCAGAATCCATGACTGTTTTATCAGGTAGGAGATCTTTGACATGAAAACGACCAATTCGTTTATTGGACGAATTGTCTTTTAGTTCATAGACAAGAGGCGATATGACTTTTAAAACCGTACATGGAATATACTTCTGACAAAATTTCGCCGCTATGGCATCATTTTTACTTGATTTCACAAAATTTCGTTTTAGGACTCGGTCTCCAGGATAAAAACGTAACGGTCTTTTCCTTAAATTATAATATTTCTGGGAACGTAAATAAGAAGATTTCAATCTCTTCCGAATATCGGCAAATATAGGGGGTAGGTTTTGGAGATCCTCTAGTCGATGAAGATTCTCAGAAACTTGTGGTAAAGTAGTTGCATTATCGGAAATTAAACCAAAATAATCGCCTGAGAGAGGAACATTTCGACCAAAGTTAAGATACGCGGAAGAACATTTAGTGACCTCGTGAGTGGAAGTCCTTATGGCTTGGGCAACAGAATGAATGTATTGATCCCACGACCTATGGTCCTCAAATGTATAAGACCTTAAAGCGGTAACAATACTACGATTTACACGTTCTGAGTGGTTCGCTTGAGGGTGATATGCCGCATTATAGAAAATCTTCTGCACCCTATATTTGTACATAAGAGTCTTGAAAGCGTTCGAGATAAATTGGGGCCCATTGTCACAGGAGACAATTTGAGGAACACCAAATACTAAAAATACTTGTTCTTCCAAATACTTAATAATTGCTGGGACTGTGGCTTTCCGAAGAGGGCAAACCAAAGGAAATTTGGTGAAATAGTCCACTACTACGAGACAATAAGTATTTCCTGTATAGCTACGAGGGTATGGACCAATTAAATCGAGAGAAATCATCTGCCAAGGGAAATTAATATTTCTAAAAGAACCCATAAGACCAGCTTGTGGTAAGTTACTTGGTTTACAAGTAGCACAAACTATGCATTTAGAGATGTACCTTTTAATGGATTTGCGCATGCCAGGCCAATAATATAACTCAGCAATACGGTGGTAAGTTTTATAGAAACCAAAATGGCCAGCAGTAACTTCGTCATGACACATACGCAAAATATTTTCCCTGTTTGGCGTAGGTACAACTATTTTCCATTCGGTCATATTCGATAATACCTCAACAGGACTTAAAATGTGTTTGTACAGCACATTGTTCTCCACCTTAAAATCGGGATATCTTTGTGGGTCTTGAGTAACCTTATCGACCATATTTTGATACCACGCATCAGGAGTTAACGAAGATAGATCTAAAACATTAATATCAAAAACACGGGAAAGAGCATCAGCAACCACTACTCCGGCTGCCTTTCGATGGACAATCTTATACGAATAGGCAGTCAGTTTACATATCCATCGGGAAAGTCTCTGAGAAGGGTTTTTCATGCTGTGAAGCCATACCAAAGAACTATGGTCCGTAATTATCGTGAAATTACGACCCTCTAAATAATAACGAAAAGCTTCTAAACCCTGAATAATAGCTAAGAGTTCTTTCTCCGTAGTCGAATAGTTTTTCTGCGCCTTATTCAGTTTCTTACTTGTATAAGCTATTGGGTGTTCAGAGCCATCTTTCACCTGAAATAGCACGCCACCAGAAGCGGTGTTAGAACAATCGGTCATCAGATAAAAATGTTCGTTAAAATTAGGTGAGATCATGACTGGAGCGCTCGTTAGTGCATCTTTAACGCGCCTAAACGCTTCATCGGCCTCAGGAGTCCAAATAATCGTTTGGCCTTTTTTCCTATCCTTCAGAAGATCAGTAAGGGGTGATAGTAAGGTAGAATAAGACGGAACAAACCGACGATAATATCCACACATGCCTAAAATTCTGCGAACTTGGGTGGTAGTTTTTGGGATGGGAAAATCTCTTATAGCGGCGACCTTTTCAGGGTCTGTCCTAAGACCCTGGTTATCAACCATATAGCCTAAAAACTTCAAACTTGGTCGACAAAATTGACATTTATCAAGATTAACCGTTAAATTGGCCTCTTTTAACCGGACAAATAATTTATTCAAAATTTCGATATGAGTAGAAAAATCCGGGGTGACTACCAAGATATCATCAAGATAATAAAACACGTAGGGCTCTAACTGAGGACCTATTACTATATCCATGAGACGACACATAGTTTGGGGAGCAGATACTAACCCAAAAGGCATTGTTACAAATTGAAACAATCCTTTACCATTGACGGCAAAAGCGGTATATTTCCTACTTTCAGTACTAAGAGGTATTTGTAAAAAAGCTTTTAAAAGATCTATAGACGATATGAACTTCGAGTTTTGAAGTTTGCTCAAGATAATATCAATTCGAGGGATCGGGTAAGCATCCCGATTTACTGTGATGCTGTTTAACTTACGTCCATCAAAACAGACCCTAAATGATCCATTCTTTTTTTTCGTGAGCCATAATGGACTACTATAGGAAGAGGTAGACGGTTCGATGATATTAAGTTTAAGCATTTCATCAATCTCTTGTTCTAAATCTTTTTGCCACGCTTGGGGTATCGGATATTGGTATTGCCTAAATGGTGTGGGATTATTCACTTCAATAGAATGGGAAAGCAAGGTAGTACGGCCTAACTTATCCGTAGAGTAGATAGAATTAAACTTGGAGATAGTTTCTTGTAACTGATTTTGTTCCTCATTTGATAAACTAGAAAAATCTTGTACGGCATTCAAGCTCGAAATATTAAATGAAGATATAGACATAGAAAAATCAGAGCAGTTAAGTGTGCTATTAAAAACATTAAGAAAGTCCATTCCAAGGATAACTGAATTTTGAACTGAGGGGATAACATAAAAAGTAACATTTCTGCGTATATTCGCTACAGAGACTTCTGTTACGAATTTTCCCGTGATGGGTTGTACAGTGCCATCAGCAGTCGATACTTGAAGAGAAGAAATCGGGTTAACTTTGACTTTATCGTTGTCTATTAAACGAAGAGATAAAGAACCTAGTAAAGATATGTTTGAACCACTGTCTAGAAGTGCTAAACAAGATTGACCTAATACTTCGATAGGGAGATACGGACGATTATCGTTATGTTTCCTAACTAATAGAGAATTTAAATCTAAGGTTGTTTTATCAATCACTATGGTGTTGCCAGAAAATTGAGATAAAGGTAGACAGGTATCTCCTTCCTTAATTTTTCTGGAAGAAGGTAAAGGTAACGGAATTAACGCAGAGTTAAGTTCTTGTTCGAGACCAGGAGATGGGAGATTTAATGAAGATACTGAGAAAGAAACACTATCATTATCTGATTCGACATTAAAGGGTGTCTGCTTCAGAAAACTTAATCTTGAGATAGGTTGTTGTTTGAAGTTGTTGTCTTTTTGGACGAAATACCTTTCCCTTTTCGACTTTCGACTGGTAGAAGGTACGGGAGGGCTTGACGTGTTGAGTCCTGTATTGTTTATGGAAGTTACGGAATTCCCTGATGGAGAGACTGTCAGAGGAGGGCTCAGGGTACAATCCTCTAAACGACCGTTTCCCTGGCAATTCCTACAACTGGGTTTAGTGGTATTTTCAAGGCCACACCCAAAACAAAAGGGACGCAATCTGGGGTTTGGGCATGCAGAGAAGGCATGTCCCTGAGTATAACAATTCCAACATACGATCGTGGAGGTAACGGTAGATACATTGTGTTTCGGTACTTTATTTTGCCATGATCGATTTCGTGAAAAGGAATTCTGACTAGAAGACGGGAAAGGACGAGACGAAACTACAGTTGAGGGTTGATTAGACCAAGAAAATGTTTCTTCTAACCGCTTACATTTTTCCGTAAGTTCGTCGATACTACGGATTTCTACAAGAGCTAGTTGAGAGTGATATGAGGGTAACAAAGATTTCATGATGATTCTTACCTTTTCGGATTCCGTGAGAGGAATGTCAAGACGACTACACAAACCAAGGATGTTGTTGATAAACATAGTAACGGGTTCATTCTGGAGTTGTTTCCGCTTTTTAATGTCATCCAAAAGATCATCTTGGTAGGAATATGGTAGGAAATCAGCTTTAAGTTTTTGCACCAGATCTTTCCAGCAAGAAAGGTTAGAGCGATTATTCATAAACCAAGTGAACGCAGGACCGGTAAACAACTCAGCGGAGGCTGCAAATAAGTCATCCTCTGGAATACATCTAGAGATTCGCAAACATTCAACTTTCTCTAAGAAAGCGACAACAGTATCACGATCACCTGTACCAGAAAAAGAAATACCCCATTTATGAACTTGGGCAGATTTAGAAAATGGGAAGGGTGACGCATTGTGTATGGGTGCATTTGGAGTGGAGGTAGCAGCTGGGTTTCCCCGAGCATCGAGATCACCTTCAATATCCAAGATTTTGACTGCGACGGTTTTCTGGTATAATTCCTGTTCATCGGTATCACACTCTAAGCGACTTACTCGTTCAGATAAATGAGCTACTCTAGACGACAATCTAGCAAAGGTAGGATCCAGTATTGTACCCCTGAATATCCCGATTTTCTGGGTAAGGTATTTCAGTGTGTCCTCAATCTCCTCCTTATGTTTGTCAAAGGGAATACAGGAGGAAGAAATTTGCCGAAAACTCCTATTTTCCTTCTCCTGTCGCAGAGCTCCACGCAATATTTTGCGTTTAGCCTCGACGGTAGGATATTCAGTAACATCAATACTTCGGATTTTAAGCTCGTAGTCTAACTCTTTTACCAGTAAATGATCAACTTTAAAAGTGGACATTTTAAAAAAGAAACTTTCAGTATCAAGACAAAACACCCCAATGAAGTTTAGATAGATAAACTCAATAAAAAAATTTTACAACTGGCACAAAGCCCGCAAATTTAATCGCATACAGTAATCTAAAATTGAGATAGAAATCAGAACCTAATAAACATATACCTATAACCCAAAATATATAATTGTGTGGATACAAGTGCAAGTACAGGATATCATAATAATTATAAGATACCAAAAAATATGTAACGTATAAAAATGTAAAAATTCAGTTTATTAAATATTAACGTCACCTTCAATAAACATTTATATATTACCTTTTAACTTATGTTCCTATACCACCCAACAATTAATGCTATATCCTCAATTCTAAAATAATTTCCCTTACACCTGTATACTCTCTCAAAAAAAAAACAAAATGATACACTGCTACTATCAACATTTTCTTTTTTTTTTTTTTATTCCAAAACAACAAACAAACTGTAAGTGATAATTCGCAATAACCAAATTGAATAAGAGAATGTAGTGTAACTAACACTAAATCACCCTAAATGAAAAACAACATCCCCACGTTGGGCGCCACTTTGTAACCCTTATAGTAGGGTTATATTTTTTTTGGTACTAAAATTTGATTGATGAAGAGAAAGGAGTAGTGAGAAACGGCTTAACAAGTTAAAATTAGAATGAAGATAACAAATTATTAATGAGGATGAGGATGAGACGTAAAAGCTCAGGAAGTGGAGATCGGCTTATTTTCGTGCTGTTGTTTAGGGGAGAAAGAGATAGTGATAAAGGAAGAAACCAGAAAAATTAAAAAGTAATGAAATATTTAAAAGAAAAGAACTGACCTATGATCAATAAACCAAAGATGGGCGCCAGAAGTAAATGCCTTTTAGAGCCTTTACTTCGTTGATAGAACAGTGTGGGAGACTAGAAAAAAAAGAGAGAGAGAGATATAGAGAGAGAGATATATAGAGAGAGAGATATAGAGATATATATATATATATATATATATATATATATATATATATATATATATATATATATATATATATATATATATATATATATATATATAGAGAGAGAGATATAGAGAGAGAGAGAGAGGGGGAAAGAGAGAGAGAGAAAGAGAGAGAGAGAAATAAGGAGAAAGATATAGACAATCCAAATAACTTAATCCTGAAATAAAATATTATATGAACACATATAGTTGAGAGATATCAGGTGCAGGTGAAATGATACAAACCCAATAGGTATACCTTATTTTTATTGTGTAAAAAAAAATATCTAGATATATTATGTAAAGTAAGATTTTGGTAACTAATGTATATATATATATATATATATATATATATATATATATATATATATATATATATATATATATATATATATATATATATATATAATGTAAAATTTCTAGCTAAAAATATAAATAATGTATAATAATGTAAAACATTGGCTTGCAAGATGAATATATAATAGTAAAATTTAATTAATAATATAAATAATGAATATGAGTAATGTTAAAATTTTGGTTGCCAAGATATAAGCAGATAACGTAAAAGTTTCCGACTATTAAATGATTTCTATGAGTTTACGTTTCTTTCAGATACAAACAATAAAGAGACAGAAAAACAATAGTGAGTGCTAGTCAACAGAACCAGATGATATTCTTCATAATACCGTATTAATATACTTGTATATTATCTACCACAATACCTAAGTTATTATGTAATGAACCCTATAGAGACCAATGCTCTAGGTCTATAAGTACTTATGTTCCCTTACATGCATTGAGATTTAGATGAAAAATTGACAAAATATTATTTGTTGTGTAGACACAACCGATAGTAAAAGATATGATAAGGGAAGTTAAAAAATAATCTAATGCTTAACAACAAATGTAGAATAAATATATAATATATTGCGGAACACAATTCGGTGTATAAATGAGAACATTAATTAAGTACACTTATCTTTGTTCCAATCTAGATGAAATTCCTTCAGCTCTAATTCCAAGTGTTGGCTTATGGACGTGCCGGTTTATCAGACGGTAAGCGGCTCTATGAGTATACACATCTTAGGGAAGATTTACGTTCCAGATAATTAATAGGAATGTTATTCTTAGTGCATTTTCCATATAAGTTGTCTTTGTGGGATATTAAAAGCTTGGTTCTATTTTATAATTCTCTAGGTACGGCAGACGTTCATTTTAGGTATATTATATCTTTACAGATATATTTAGCTTGCTTTGTAATTGCAATTCCAAAATAGATTTATTGAATATCTCCTATTCTTTTATGTATGACATCTGCCGTTTTTTCTCCAACACATATTTGTCTGTATTTGACCTTCTTAAGTCGTTGGTTAGCTAGCACTAATTCTGTTTTCATTTTCCTACCTCGATCGTAAGGTAACTTTTTGTTATTCGATGTTAATTATTACGGTTGTCGGGAGTGGCTACTCGTAAACGTAGCGGAACGCTACAACCCCCAAAATCGTTAAATAAAGATTTTATGAAAGAAAGTAATTTTTTATGCAGCTATGCTTATTTCTGTAAGAATATGTATACCATTTTGGGTAGTCTTCTCTAATGTTGATAAAAGAGACATCTGCTGTCTATGTAGGCACATTATGTAAAAACATGGAGCTCATGTGTGGAAGCGGATAAAAAATAATTATGTTGACATGGAGAAAAGACAGAAGAATATGTAGAAAGGAAATGCCAAGATTGTGTTCAGAATAAGATTAGATTTTTGAAGTTTAACGGAAAAGACACGGCTACATATTGGAAAGTTTTGTCAACACGAAGGCCGGTCTAAATCAACTCCGACGCAATTGATATTTTACCTATTTTTCATGTTTTTCTGTAGTAGTTTATGTCAAAATGGAAGTGTTTTGTATAGTTTTATTACATACCAGTTTTAATTTAATTGTTACGATCATAAATTTCAATTAACAGAGAATTAACGTCCACACGGTGGACACTTGTCAACTCCGAAGTCACAACATTTCCGTTTTTCGGAAAATATTTAAAAATGATCTCTGCTGGTATCATGGGTAAGTTGAATAGCTCATTTTATAAAAAATATTTAAAAATGAACTAATTCTAAACCATGTTTTAAATTAAATTTCTCTACCTCGAAATTGCCGTCTATTTTGGCGAATCACCCATGTGTACTAACTGTGCATATATATTTCATGTTATTTCAATTATAACGGACTTTATCTATAAGTATACCGTATTTTATTAATTTTTACCATGCTCTCCGGTTAACCCGAATTTTCGATAACCCGGATCGGCCGCGGTCCCGATTAATCCGAGTTATCGAGGTTCCACTGTATATCGAAAACTGTTAGAGATCTTATATTGAAAATGAATATATCGTCATATCCCGGCGAGAAGTCACTTACTAACATTTTATTGTTATGGAGTTATTTGAAGTTAAAAATAAAATCTTCACTATAAATCAGGTTTTTAAAATTTTCTATCACAAACTGGTTTAAGGTGTATTTACTGCTGTTATATTTATTAATCTGAAGTTACTAATACTTTGAAGCTACTCTGCTATGTATTTTGTGCAATACTATCAGTTAGTGATTTTTTGCATAAACAACAATAATGCATTTGGGTAATAACTATTTATTGCATAATAATATAATTATCACATATTATTATATTTATTACATACAACATCGTAATAAGTTATAATAAAAAAAATATCAAAAAAGTTCCTCTTCTTCGTCATCCTCAACAACTGGCTCGGTTATTGTATCTGGTATATTATTGGCTGTTGGTAGAGAAGCATAATATCCACGCAGTTTCTCTGGTATAATTTCTTTTTTACATAATTTCATCAAGTTCACCTTTTTCTGGTTACTAATAGACAGCAGTTGATTGTAAGCTTTAATTTCATTCACACAATTTTGCCGATTTCTTCCGTGTACATTTAGTACAATGTAAGACTCGCTACAGTCACAATGTGTGACTGTAGCGAAATTTTATTATGTCTGGATTGCCATTTTCATATCGTAAAGACTTGATTTTAAGCCATCTGACTATGTTACTATTCTCATCTTTCAGACGATTTTTAATTATTGTGCGTTTTGAGATATCTTTAAGATCCAAGATATCAGAAAAATGCAGCTGTTTGACATGGTGGGGATTATCGGAGCTTTTGTTTCTGTTTGATCTGGCCCTTTTTTATTATGTTCATCCACTCCATGACAGAACCAACAGACACATGGCTTTTTTCCCTTTCAATGGCACTATGCATGCTGTCAACTTCCATGGAAGAATTTCCGGATTCTAGGTATTTCTGCTCTATGATTTCAATATGAGTAGTTTGGGTCAAATACTGCAGAAGCGCAGAGATGTGCTGATTGCGATTTTGACCCCCACAAGTGTCTGAAAACAATGCAAGCTGTGTAATATTCTTTGGAATTACATTAATCCACTGCATTAAAGCTGTATCAATTTCATGGCTGCCTCTTCTACCATTCACCTCAGACCACAGCATGCAATATGCTTAATTTGGAAACCGTGACTCATAAACAGTGAAATCATAAAGGCAGAGTTTACGACAGTAATATAACAGATACTCTTCACTAGACGGTATTTGAAGAACACTCTGGAAGTCAAGCGTTGCATATATAAATGAGGGGTCATTTTCAGATCGGATCTCATCTTCTTCTTTAGCAATTGTGGCCTGCCTTTTTCTTTCTAAGTGGGCATTGTATTTTTGTTCTAATTCAGATGTTACATAATCTATTCGTTTTGCGTCCCTAAATTTACTACAGAGGGTACCTTGATCCTTTTTCTACACGAAAAATGATAAATTGTAAAAAGAAAAATGAAAAAAGAAATTCAGACAGACTCCATATTCATTGCTTATAAGAAAGTATGCTCTGCTGCACTTTCTCTTTTTATTATTTGAAACATTTGTCAAAGGTCTTGCCGGTTCTTTTGTTTAAACCATTTTTAAAATGAAATCTTTCTGTCTTATAACTAGAAAGAGACCAGTACTTTTTACAAATACTGATCCTATCTGTTATATATTTAGTAGTTAAGATCTAAGGCTACTAATATCTACCTTAGTTACTAATGTTTTTATGTTTCTAGATTAATATAAGGTTGTCACTGTCATTAATTATAATTGAATAAATACTGTTAACATGTCCATTTCTTGTATATAATATTGGCGACGAGGATGGGATTCGAACCCACGCGGGCATAGCCCATTGAGCAATAGCTTAACTGATAAACTATTTAAAGTACGAACACGTTTACGTCGTACACCAGGTGTTAACGGTTTCACCCCGTATGAGCTTATGTTCGGACGAGAAATTAGAACGGATCTTCATGCAATGTTAAGAAAACCTTGCAAACACACAACTTCCTTTCCATCAGACAGGCCTACACCTGGTAGGGAATTTGCCTTGGGAGACAGAGTTCAGGCTAGAAAGTACTGCAGTGATCAACGATGGGTATTTGGAAAGGTAATCAGACGCATAGGTTACTTACATTATGAAATACGAACAGATGATGGTCTACTTTGGAAACGTCACTTAGATCAGCTGCTGCCAGCATCTCTAGTCTTGTAGTTGGGAATTGGGGCGGAGGACTGTTATATATTTAGTAGTTAAGATCTAAGGCTACTAATATCTACCTTAGTTACTAATGTTTTTATGTTTCTAGATTAATATAAGGTTGTCACTGTCATTAATTATAATTGAATAAATACTGTTAACATGTCCATTTCTTGTATATAATACTATCCATTTCCGAAAAATATTGACTACATTTAAATTTACAAGATCGACAGTTTACTCGTTGTGGGACCTTTATACCCTTATACCTTTCGTTGTTTACACAGTTGTGTTTCGTTGTTTTCGTTAACAGTTAAACTTATTATTCTTCTCAATGTTTATTGACCATTTAGAGGGATCACCTTTTCTACATCGAGAAAATTCTTCTTTAGAGGTGTATTCTCATCATTATTTCCAACAGAATTATATATTTTTAACTATTAAACTTCAACAATCAGTTGTTATAAGAATACATACTAACAACCCTAATAACACAAAACATTCCATGAATGTTCCTAGAATGTACACACAGGACATTGAAAACATTCCTGGAATGTCCCCAAATGCACACGAATGTCCCTGGAAAGTCCCAGGAAAGTGCTGTGTCAGCATTTTAAATATTCTTAGAATGTTCTGTTGGAACATTCCATGAATGTCTACGAATGTTCTTTGGACATTCACAGTCTATTTTTTAGACTGAATGTCTTGTTGGAACATTCCATGAATGTTCTTTGGACATTCACAGTATATTTTTAGACTGAATGTCTTGTTAGAACATTCCATGAATGTCTACGAACGTTCTTTGAACATTCACAGAATATTTTTTAGACATTCACTGAAATATATCGTCAGTAATGTGACAATACCTCCTATATGTTTTTTCATGAGGTTTGCAGGAGACGAAAAACATTTTTTAAGGTCACTTTCTGTTTTCGTACGTATTCTGACTTTTTTGTAGTAAATAGATAGTTATTTACTGCAAAACAAGTCAAAAAATATATGAAAACAGGAGGTGGCCGAAACAAGTTTTTAGTCTATCTTACAAATCTCTTGAAAAAAACAGATAGGAGGTATTGTCACATCACTGACGATATGTGGCCATACCAAATAATACATCCTTGATAAATATAAACATTTTTATTGCAAAAAATCTTTACATACATTTTTTAATGTAATTTACTGACATTCCTAAATATTATAAAAAAATGTGTCACATTTGCTTTGTAAACCTTTCTTTTGCTTTTCGTAGCCACATATTCTGTTTCCTTTCTGGTTTTTTGTAGACCACTTCTCTCAGCTGATTCTAAAAGAAAATAAAATAAAAGGTAATTTTTCTATCCTTTACAATTAACAATCAGAAGAAATATTATTTACAGGTAATAATACGCATAAATAATAATAATAAAAAAATAAATATTAAATAATATTTAAATAAATAATAAATAATATTTAATAAATAAAATAATAATAATGAACATTTTGTATTTTGACAACAACATCCGACGTGGAAGTAGAAACCTTAATAAAATTATTTTTTCAAGTAAATTGTGGCTTATTTCCTCATTAGAATAGTTAATTACAAAAAAGCCACAAAGAAATAGATTTTTCACAAACAAATAAGTATTTAGTATTCATTATATTTATTGTTTTTATTATTTACTTTAATGTCCTACTGGTACATTATTTGACAAATAATGACATTTCGAAGACTGTTAAGTATGATATAACGCCCTTGGGCATTAAATTTAAATAACGACTTAGATACTGCCAAGTTGACAAATATCAACCTAAGTAAAACTATGGTTACCACAATTATGTTACTACTGTTACTGGTAAATGTACTTATTTAAAAACTAATCAATTCAAAATTCATTCAAATTTTTCGCATATAAAGAATAATTTAGTCAGACATTAAACGTTGAAGGCACCACAGGTATTATAATAATAACGCTTTCGGTCAACGTATATCCCTCAGGCCCTTGTTAAAAACACCATTGACCTCAAGCGTTATTATCCTTATAATACCCTTGGTACCTTAATAACTGTAACATAAGATTATACCTTAATTCTTGTTTTCTATTTCTGATGTTTTTATTTATTTACATTGAATATTAATCTGTTTTGTTGTATAATCTACTTCGCAATAATTATGTGATATATTTGACTTAAAATGAATTCAAAAATTTTTTGCAGTTGGGCAACAATGTCAACTTAGATCTCCGATGTAGATAATGAATTACAACAGTATCTATATTGTACAGACTGTATTATTAATTAGGTTATTTATTTATTTATTTATTGAAATATACATCCACCAGGTATAAACCCATAAAGGTGTACATAAGAAAACTACATACATTGACTGAACACTTGATGACAAAATATAAAATAAAATAAAAGAATAACCAAAAATGTTTCTGTTGTTAATACACATACACAATAATAAACAAAGACCTTAATAAAGAAAAATAACATGGCATCAATTCGATACGCTATTGCGTATTTCGCGTTTAAAGATGTTAAAACCAAGAAAAAAAATGCATATACCTGTGTGACATAAGCTATTGGAACAGCACAGTCTCTTAAACGAACAGATGAAAGTGAAGTTCTGTCAATATCTTTTTCTAAAAAGTGTTTTGAACATACTCCTCTATTAACAAATCTGATCTATACTTCATGTCTTCTTCGCAGGATCTTCTGGAAAGCTAAAAATACAAAATATATGCATTACTAAGCATTATTAACAAATTTTAGTTTTAAATAAAAAATATGATTAATGGACTCACAAAATATTATAAAACAGCTTAGAAATTGTTTATTAGTATAGTCGGTTCCCCAAACTCTGACACAACTGGCTAGTGATTTTAGTAGGTAATTTTTTTTTGTTTTTGGCCAATTTTGCCAAAATTACAGTAATTATTAACTATTTAGTTATTATTTTTTTTACTAAAATCACTAGCCAGTTGTGTCTGAGACTCAGTAGTACTGAGACTGAGTTTAGCAAATCGACTATAATATTCTGTGTATTCATTAGTTGGTACTGCATATTATAGTGTGTGGTCTACCATCCTATTTATAAAGGCATACATTAGCAAAAACGCAAAAAGAATTACTTTAGTTTTACAAATCCTATTGTTATTATCTCTATTTACTATTTTAGTTAGGAATAAGCGAAGTTTGTGGCTTATTCACAATTATTATTAAAATAATAAATGGATATGACCAATTATTAACTTATAAAATAAAATAATAATTCTTCTGATTTATGCCTTTTATTCACTTTGTTATATCTAGGTTACTTAAAAGATTTTTTATGAATACAGTGGAACCTCGATAAGTCGGATTAATCGGGACCGTGGCTGGTTCGGGTTATCGAAAATCCGGGTTAGCTGGAGAATATCGTAAAAACTAATAAATTACGGTATACTAACAGATAAACTTCATTATTGCAAAAACATGAAATACATATTATGCACAGTACATGTCGGAAGGCATGGGGACTGATCCGCAAACTGGGCGAAGCAAGCAGAGCACAACACTTAAACAAATCAACAATTGAGCCAAATAAGATAGCCAATAGAATAATTGAGAACTCTCGAGCTCCATCTGAGAAAACTCATACATCGATGGTAAAAAAAGCTCTTAAACAACTTAAATCAAATACCCCCACAACATCAGAATACTCACGTGCCTTCTCATTGGATGAAATGAACGAAGCGCTTAACCAAACCAAAACGGGAAAAGCAGCTGGTTTCGATGGAATATATCCTGAGTTTATAGTCCACACTGGTACAAAAACAAGACAATGGCTCAAAGAATTCTTTAGCGACATTGTGACTACAGCTATGCTTCCCCCAGAATTTAAAAGAACAAAAATTATCGCAATCCAGAAGCCTGGCAAAGACAACAAGCTGCCTGAAAGTTACCGGCCTATCGCCTTACTCAGTTGCTGTTATAAATTACTAGAACGACTCTTATATAATAGAATATGTAACACCATTGAGGACGCTGTACCAATTGAGCAAGCTGGATTTAGAAAAGGACGAAGCTGTTGTGACCAAGTGCTGTCCTTAACTACATTCATCGAAGCTGGCTTTGAAAGACGTGAAAAATCTGCCATAACATTTATAGACCTTACGGCTGCCTATGACACTGTGTGGAGAGAGGGCCTTATTTATAAGTTGATGAAAATCATACCCTGTCTCAAAACTTGTCAGCTGATAAACAATCTACTAACTAACAGACTGTTTCAGGTATATATAAATGATGCACGAAGTAGCGTTAGAAAACTTAACAACGGCTTACCTCAAGGCTCAGTGCTAGCTCCTTTATTATTTAACCTTTATACGGCGGATATACCTGAAACAAAATCGAGAAAATTCGCTTATGCAGACGACCTGGCCATTGGCTTCCAAGATAATAGTAAGGAAGCTGGAGAACGAGCTCTAAACGAGGACCTAACTACACTTAGTAACTACTTTAAGAACTGGCGCTTACGTCCTAACACAAGCAAAACTGAAACCTGTCTCTTTCACCTGTCGAACCAACTTGCGGGCGATACCCTCAATGTAACTCTAAATGATGCAGCTATCAAACATAACAACAACCCCAAATATCTAGGCATCACACTTGATAGAACACTCACCTTCAAAAGCCATCTTACAAACGCAGCCGGTAAACTGAGAACAAGAAATAATATAATAACAAAACTTGCTGGAACAACTTGGGGTGCTTCTGCAGATACTCTTCGGACCTCTGCTCTAGCTTTGGTTTTTTCAGTGGCAGAATATTGTGCACCAGTATGGTTAAATAGTGCACATACAAACAAAATCGATGTCCAACTTAATCAAACTATGAGATTAATCACTGGAACAATAAAATCAACCCCAGTGAGATGGCTGCCTACTTTGAGCAATATTGCCCCACCAGATCTACGCCGTACAGCAGCATTAGTGAGAGAGTATCAGAAAATTGTAGCCAACATACAATTACCAATCCATCAAGATATAACCAGACATCTCAAAAGAGCACCAGCGACTGAGGTCTAGAAATCCTCCAATCAGAACTGCCCGAACAATTGGTGATTCCTATGATATACAAAGGCAATGGTCCACAAGATGGATGCCAACAATAGCAGCAGACTATATTCAGATATCCACCCCAACCCAGGGTTTCATCGGATCGGGTCTGCCCCGGCCCACCTGGACGAGGCTTAATCGCATACGTACCGGACATGGTAAATGTGCTGATTCTCTGTTCAAATGGGGTCGTGCAGAAAGTCCACAGTGTGATTGTGGATCGCTTAGACAGACCATAAGTCATTGTGTTTCAGATTGCCTAAATCGGGCCTACCGTGGAAACCTCCAGGACTTTGTGGAATGCTCCCCAGATGCAATTGAATGGCTATGTAAATTGGACATTAATATTTAGATTCATTCATTATGTTTTGGTGTTTGAATAATATATGTGTATATGTGTGTATATATGTATATATGTATATATATTATATTTGTGTATTTATCCTACTGAGAAAGTCCATACGCTAAATAAATAAAATGCACAGTACATCTAAATTACATACAGTTGCATACAGTATTGTTCATATCTGGGTAAACAACTCAGTCGAACCGAGAAAATGTTTATTTTGTCTGATGAAAATCGTTCCGGGTTAGCCGAACTTCCGAGTTATCGGAGGCCGACTTAACGGGGTTCCACTGTAGTATTATTAGGGTATTAATAGTATTAATTTATTTTCTGAAATACAGGGCATGCCTTCGTTTACATATTTGCATACTAACCTTTTAATAGGGCTTTTCATTCACAGTCATTTGTTTGGAGCTTCTGTCATAATTGAAACGTTATTCCTGCAGATTTTTTTATCTACATTTGTTTCTGCTACTCCAACTGCGTTAAAAACAGGACACCATTTTATTCACTATGTTAATAATACTATTAAAGCTATTATAAAAGTATCCGAATTAAAAAAATATTCTTAAAAAGCACAAATAATAGAAACAACGATCCACCCACGGCAAAGCAAGGTGGCCAAGATGAAGATGCCAAGATGGCCGAAGCGAGGTCGTTGGTTGGTCGTTTTTAGTCACGTGATGCCCTCTCAAGCGCCATGCACAAAAATATATGCACGGCGAATTTGAAAATGAACGCAAAAGAAATAAATATAAATGCCTCTCTTGGGTTTTGCATAAGTTATAAGTATTTTTTTTATTAACAAAATCGCATTCCAAATTGAATATTCGCGAACAATAATTTTTATTACATTTGTATGTTTATAATATTGTATTAATTGAACTTGGGAAACTCTTTAAATTTGACATATTATTGCACTGTAGGCCTAAAGTGTCACTTAGTTTGTCTGGTATGTTATAAGTAATGTTGTATCTGTTACACGTATGTATTATTTCGCAACTTAAAATATAGGAACATTGGTAGTATGTTCACAGAATGTCTTATGGTAACATTCCAGGAATAATTTAAACAGATGTTCACCGAATGTTCCCTAAATGTCCAGGACATTCAAATATTGATAGAACTTTGGTAGTACATTCCTGGAATGTTGTGTGTTGTTAGGGAAGTAACGTCACCAAGGAATATTTTTTTAGCAAAATAATACGTGTTCACTCACTAACTGCATATCAATAACTGAGAAATAGAAGAGTAAAATTAAACACAGCAGTGGTTTATTATTATGGAAAAGTCACTAAGTGCCATTAATGAGTTTTAACGCAAATCTCTACAATTTATTCGTATGTAAAAAGTCTCTTAGGTATTTTTGGCTGCTTAATATTTTCTGTATTAACGGGTTAGTGATTTCTCAACACACAGAAATAGTCATTTAGAAACACATTCAGCAAGTAGTGACTTTTATAATAGAAAGATATAATGAATTTCATTGGATCGGCAAAGTTAATGAGTTTTTTCACAAAATGTCAGTTAGTGACTTTTCGCCGAGATATGACGATATGTGGCATGATCATGAAAAAAAAATAATACTGAAATTTATACACCACGTAAATATGATATGGGGGTTTTGTACCCTCAAACCCCCAAATTTTAGTGTACATTAAAATTCAATTATTATTGTGCTACCATTAGCTAAACATACTATTTTCAAAACGTTTTTGCCTTTTAGTACTTTATCGATTAGCTAGTTTTTATCGAAATATGGCCTTTTTTAAATGTTGCAAAATTTCTAAGTAGGCACCTAACAAAATGTAAACTATAAAATGTTTTCATATTATCAATGATCATACTTAACTTCATTTACTTGAATAAACATTCGACACCGTTTAAAAAAATAACAATGAAATTTGTGCACCCCATAAAAATTTTATGGGGAACTAAATTTTCTGTTACAATGGCGTACACGTTTTCATAAATGGCAGATATGCATTTAATTCTGGGTAGTGTTAGCATTCTAAATTAGGGTTTTAGATCGTCTTCTTTAAGTGCCACCTCCTAGTCGGAGGTTGGATATCATCATCACTATCTTTACTCTATCTACCGCTGCTCTGAAGAGTTTTATAGAACTGCATTTAAAGCAGTCCCTTAAATTCTTCAACCATGACAGTCTCCTTTTTCCTATACTCCTTTCTCCTCTTACCTTTCCCTGTATTATCGGTATTAGCATTTCGTATCACTGTCCCCTCATTACGTGTTCCAGATATTGTAACTTTCTTATTTTTATTGTGTTTATATTTCGCATTCTTTGCCCATTTCTCGCAATACTTCCGTGTTCGTCTTCTTCTGTGTCCATGCTATTCTACACACATTATGTCCAAAAGTTTGGAATACGTACAAATAATATATCTACGCCTATGGTGGTTTCAAAACTGTTGTTGATATTCATTTTAGAGCGTTTTTACATGAAATTGATAAAAACTTTGAATCGTTTTTGTATTATTTTGCCCATTTTGGTCACATTTAACCGATTAGCTTATTTACACATTATTTCAGTCTTTGTTTAAATTTGAATTGAACCGTTTTTTTTTATTTAAATTTATGTGTCTCGGCAGCAATGGCCATTGACACAAACAATATTGGTAATACAATAATTAATTACAATAAGGACTTAAAACTAATTATTATAACAGTTAATTTCTAAATCTTAAATAACAGTAGGTAAAAATTATGAAGAAAAAAAATTGGATATAAAATCATTGGATACTATAGAGACGTGCAACTAAATATAAAATTGCGTCGGTCTTCTTGGGATACTTCGGACGCTGTTTAGTAAGATTACTGGAAGAATTGGGTCCAGACATGGTGTTGCTAACAGTGGGGGAACATTGACTTAAATTGTTACTCATGTAGTCAAAAGTAACTTGAATTTAAAATAATAAATGATGGTTTTGCTTGTTTTCGATTCAGAGGGTTGCACACCCGCTAGAGAGGCTGTTTCTACCATTTCAGGTGTCCTCAGTAGCTTTTGTTAGCGTGCACACCTCTGAATCGAAAAATAGCTCCACCATCATTTTAAAGGGAATCTGAAAAATAATTCAAATTTCCCATTAGACGCGATACAGCGACATCTCATAACAAAATGAAGAGTCTCAGATGCAGAATCCACCAATTTGATAAAAATTAAACCACCAATTTTCCTAGACGAATGAAGGCGGAATGTGATCGTTTCCCTTTCGTTTTCTATATTCGTCGTCTGCTGTCTTATTAATTGAAAAAGTCGCAGATTAAGGATGCACCAGTAAGAACTTTCAACGCGAAAATCTCAGGTTTAAATCACTATTTACCATTTTAATTTTTATTAAATTGGTGGATTCTGCATCTGAGACTCTTCAATTTGTTATGAGATGTCGCTGTATCGCGTCTAATGGGAAATTTGAATTATTTTTCAGATTCCCTTTAAAATTCAGATTCAGAGGTGTGCACGCTAACAAAAGCTACTGAGGACGCCTGAAATGGTAGAAACAGGCTGTCTAGCGGGTGTGCAACCCTCTGAATCGAAAACAAGCAAAACCATCATTTATTATTTTATTTCCTTTACTCGGTTTGAGTACTGAAAGTTCCTCTGCTGTCCTTTTCCTAGACGAATGAAGGCGGAATGTGATTGTTTCCCTTTCGTTTTCTATATTCGTCGTCTGCTATCTTATTAATTGAAAAAGTCGCAGATTAAGGATGTACCAGTAAGAACTTTCAACGCGAAGTCTCAGGTTTAAATCACTATTTACCATTTTAATTTTTATTAAATTGGTGGATTCTGCATCTGAGAATATTCAACTTGTTATGAGATGTCGCTGTATCGCGTCTAATGGGAAATTTGAATTATTTTTCAGATTACCTTTAAAATGATGGTGGAGCTATTTTTAGATTCAGAGGTGTGCACGCTAACAAAAGCTACTGAGAACGCCTGAAATGGTAGAAACAGCCTGTCTAGCGGGTGTGCAACCCTCTGAATCGAAAACAAGCAAAACCATAATTTATTATTTTATTTCCTTTACTCGGTTTGAGTACTGAAAGTTCCTCTGCTGTCCTTTTCCTAGACGAATGAAGGCGGAATGTGATCGTTTCCCGTTCGTTTTCTATATTCGTCGTCTGCTGTCTTATTAATTGAAAAAGTCTCAGAATAAGGATGTACCAGTAAGAATTTTCAATATGAAAATTCTCAGGTTTAAATCACTATTTACCATTTTAATTTTTATTAAATTGGTGGATTCTGCATCTGAGACTCTTCAATTTGTTAACTTGAATTTGTTTATATTAACGCTTTGGATGTCTGGAAATAAGTGATAACCATGGATACATCACTACAATACTGGTTGCCTAACCGTTGGCGTCCGTTGGGACGGGATAGCAACAGTGAAAAATTATTGACAGTTTGACACTGAATGGGTTTAAATTGGAAGATTATTAAGTAAAATATCTCCTACTGACTGAAGTTACAGCTTGTTCTTGATGATTAGCACGTATCACAGTTGTTTTTAGACACTATTTGAGCGAAAACTAATTTTAATAACTAGTATTTACAGTAATATTTACAAATTTCGGTACCAATTTACAGATCGATACATACACGTTCTGACGTTAGTTTGACCTCAATTGAGCCGTTTAAAAATGTATAGAAACGTGATATCTCACTTTGACACATCTATTGTAATTGATTTGTTACAACAGGGCTTTAGTCAAAGTGATATCGCGAATATTGTTGATGTTATTCAGAGTGCTGTATCTAAAATTTAAAAAAAAATCCAAGAGACAAGTGACGTCAAGGATCGTCCCAGAAGTTGTAGAAGTCAATGTACAACAGCAGCACAAGATCGGCAGATAACATTGATAGCTCGAAGAAATCGTCTGGAATCCACAAGTGGTATATCCAGAGAAACTTCTAGGCTACAAGGACTGAATAGTTCACGGCAAACAATAACACGCCGACTAAATGCGGTAAATTTGTATCGTAGAAGGCCCTTACATGTTCCTAAACAAACCTACCAACACAAAATGGTAAGGTTGCAATGGGCTGGAGAAATGGTGCAACATGGTCCTAACTGGAATACCGTGATGTTCTCTGATGAGTCAAAAATTGGCTTGGTATCTGATTCGCGAAGAACACTGGTTTGGAGGGCCCCAGGACGACAAGCCCGACTAGAAACAGCTCAACCGCGTATCCCGTTTGAATGTGGCAGTATTATGGTTTGGGGTGGTATTATGACTGGTACACGGACGCCACTGCTGGTTCTGGACAGAAGTGTCACTGGTGCTGTGTACATCGAGGAAGTTTTAAATCCTGTAGTACGTCTATTCCGAGGGGCAGTAGGTGATGAATTTGTGTTTATGCATGACAACGTACCTCCTCATCGAACAGCAGCAGTACAAAATTTTCTGGAAGAAGAAGGAATACCTACATTACAGTGGCCCTCGAATTCCCCCGATATGAACGTTATTGAACATGCTTGGGACATTCTCAAAACACTCATCAAAAAGCGAAACAATAACAATCCCCCTATTACACTTCGCGAACTTAAAGATGCTGCTCGTGAAGAATGGGAGAGAATTCCACAAGCCCAGCTCGACCATCGGCAGCATGCCAAATTGCCTACAGGTATGCATACAGGCCATTGGAGGAAATACTAATTATTAGTTTTATTGAAAATTACTTTTTACTAATTTATTTTTAAATGTAAGTTGTATTTTCTAAGTTTTTCACTTCAAGAGAAATAGTAATTTTTTTGCATATCGTTTATCTGGTTTTGAGATTTATTTAGTATCGTTAAGAATTTAAACAAAATAATGTTTAACTATTCAGAAAAGTTTATACAGTAAAACCTGTCAGTAAGGGCCACTAAAAATGAACGAACTAATGGCCGATATAGAAAGGTGGCCGGTATTGCCAGTTTGTGTAGTCCACAAATACATAAAAGATAATTGGAACTTTGTTTATTTTATTATTAAAAGCAAATATAATTCTATATATGAACGGACTCTACTAATACTACGAAAAAAGGGGATGTTAAGCTTTGTTGAAGAATTTTTCAATTCACTCTTATTTTTTTATAATGTCCTTTGATAATTTGAGTTTTTACAACACCATATTTTTCGGTCAACTTTTGTAATCTTAAACCGTACTTATAATAGTCTGGGCTGATTATCGGAGAATAGGCCATTTTTGGGAAAAGATATTTACCAGCAATTTTATTGCTGGAATCGAATCTTATGATTGTATATATTAATAATATAGATATGCAAAGTCCGCAGATAGTGTGCTACTTTTTTTATAAACAAAATGGCGCCCGAAAATCGCGTTTTTTTCAATTTTTGCTCTATAACTCCAAAGATTTTGACTTTAGACCAAAAAAACCCAAATAAAAATTCACCACAATTAAATTCTGCATAGAAACGTGGTTTTTCCGATTTACTTCGACGAAAGCTTTCCCCGGAAAAAGCGGGTTTTTCCAACAAAATCTTTAACTTTCAACTAAACTTTTAGATATGTAGTTGTTAATCAGTATTTAAATAACCTAGTAACATAAAAGCCCTTTCCGTATATATTATAATTCCAGAAGCAGATGGAAATTGAATGAACAGTTTAGTAACAATTGAAATGTTAATTAAATATTTACGATCGCTTTAATAACGACAATAATTAAGATACATAGGAATAACTATGATTTTTTCATAAAAAGACACTATACCTATCTAATTTACTTTACAGAATTGAAATTGGACTATTTAAGCGGCCTCAGAAATATTTTAAAATTATAAACAATTTTTGGGTTTATAAACAAATAGAATATATCGGGAAATAATAAACTAAATTAAATTGTGAAAACGGTATTCGAAAACAGCGGCAGGACGCTTCTTTTAAAAGAAAAAACGTTTAATTATGACAAGTGGTTCCTGAGATACAACCGGTCAAAATTGACCGAAATTTACGGTAAAGATATAAACAATAGGATCATAATTTTCAAACCATCACCTTTTTATTTTTGTCCTCTTTCTCCACACCAATTTTCATATCTTTAAAACCCTCATAACATATATTATTATAATAAAAACTATCGATAATACGTGTGAAAATTGCAAAAAATAGCAAAATTCCAATCAAAAATTAGGTTGGAGAAAATGTAACCCTCAAAGTTCAAAATCGGTATACGTTAAAGAAATGCATTTTCTCGGCTTCCCATGGAGCAATTTCCTTCATTCTTTTTTTGTTCCCAAGTAACTCGAGTAGAGCCATCGATCTAACGTATTATTAAATGTCAAACTTGCTTTTGTTTTGTTATAATAAATTAATTTATTTATCATAATACAATATTTTAATTTGTTAAAATAAAAATTGTTTAAATAATTATACAGCTTTCAAATGAGAATATTTACGTTTTTTTCTTTAAAAGGTACACTTGTAGTAAGTTTATCTAAAAAAAAGCCTACAACTGGAAAAAATATGTAATTTTCTATTCATATAAATAAATTAATCTATTATAACAAAACAAAAGCAAGTTTGACATTTAATAATGCGTTTGTTCGATGGCTCTACTCGAGGTATTAGGGAACAAAAAAAAGAATGAAGGAAATTGCTCCATGGGAAGCCGAGAAAATGCATTTTGTTAACGTATATCGATTTTGAACTTTGAGGGTTACATTTTCTCCAACCTAATTTTTGATTGGAATTTTGCTATTTTTGGCAATTTTCACACGTATTATCGATAGTTTTTATTATAATAATATATGTTATGAGGATTTTAAAGATATGAACATTGGTGTGAAGAAAGAGGACAAAAATAAAAAGGTGATGGTTTAAAAATTATGATCCTATTGTTTATATCTTTGCCGTAAATTCTGGTCAATTTTGACCGGTTGTATCTCAGGAACCACTCATCATAATTAAACGTTTTTTCTTTTAAAAGAAGCGCCCTGCCGCTGCCTTTCGAATACTGTTTTCAATATTTAATTTGGTTTAACATTTCCCGAGATATTCTATTTATTTATAAACCAAAAAATTGTTTATAATTTTAAAATATTCCTGAGGCCGCTTAAATGGTCCAATTTCAATTCTGTAAAGTACATTAGATAGGTATAGTGTCTTTTTATGAAAAAATCATAGTTATACTTATGCATCATAATTATTGTCGTTATTATAGCGACCGTAAATTTTTAATTAACATTTTAATTGTTGCTAAACTGTTCATTCAATTTCCATAGACTCCTGGAATTTATAATATATACGGAAAGGGCTTTTACGTTACCAAGTTATTTAATTATTGATTGACAACTACTTATCTAAAAGTTTAGTTGAAAATTAAAGATTCTGTTGGAAAAACCCGCTTTTTCCGGGGAAAGTTTTCGTCGAAGTAAATCTAAGAAAACACGTCTCTATGCAGAATTTAATTGTGGTGAATTTTTATTTGGGTGCTTTTGGTCTAAAGTTAAAATCTTTGGAGTTATAGGGCAAAAATTGAAAAAAACACGATTTTCGGGCGCCATTTTGTTTATAAAAAAAGTAGCACACTATCTGCGGACTTTGCATATCTATATTATTAATACATACAATAATAAGATTCGATTTCAGAGTATAAATAGTGACAAATATTTCCTGTTTTATGACATTTTATGATCACCACACCGACCCTGATTATTTAATCCCTTTTTAGGTAGGTACAATAGGTATTAAATATAGTACTGGGAATTTCTATCAACAAGTTGACAAAAATATTTGGCCGACATTAACAGGTAAATTTCTATAAAATGTGCTTTAAAAATATGTGCTTATTTGGCCGCGTCCGTATTATAAAGGTGGCCGTAAATACCAGATAATAAATAAGGGAATCTACATATAATTTGTTTGGTGAATTTTGAAATTGGCCGTGTTAGTACAGGTGTCCGATTTTGACAGGTGGCCGGTAACACAGATTTTACTGTATATAAAAATCAATAAAAAGACGAAATATTCCAATATTCCAAACTTTTGGACATACATATGTGTAAGCATCCTTCTGTAACACAACATTGCAAATGACTATAGTTTATTTATGTGTTCTTGCTTCAATGTCCAGCTTTCAAGTCCATATTGCAATATCGAGATCACGTAGCATCTCAAAGATCTTACTCCCAGTTTTTGTTGCAGATAATTGTTTTCATTTTTACAAACGCATTTCTTTCTATTTCTATCTTGGTCCTTATTTCTGTTGCTTGATCATTTTTCTCTGGAATCCAGCTTTATAGGTATTTGTATTTATCAACCCTTTCTATCGGTACATTTCACAAAAGTATGCTTGTTTGTATGTTTATTTTCTTAGTTATTGTCATGTGGGCCTTGGCAACGTGGCATTGGAACGCAAATAAAGTGTTTGAATTTACTCCTGCATTTTCCCCGAATATCGCGTGGTGTAGAGAAAATTAAATACAAAGCAAGTGCGAAACGTAAATTATAAAAGTGAAGACGTTCTATTGGGACAAAAAAAGTGGAAATAGACAAACATAAACAGAACAGCGTTTTTTTATAAGGTAACTATTGTGGTTGATAAATAATAAACATTGGAACACTACAAAAAGCTAAGTGGTCAAGCAGATAAGAAAACCAGTATACCAGAGGCGAAGTTCTGCTTGAATTTTAAGCAGTGTTGCCGGATTTAAAATAAAAAGAACAACCTACAGAAAATAAAAATAAGAATACTTTCGAAAAATAAGAATATTTTTGGTGCGTGGATAAGTGGACACACCTCCGCGTGGTTGAAACGGGTGTGGCTCATTTTACGCTACGTAACAAAATAGTAAAATTCTAATCTCTGAGATTGGATAAAAGCAAAGTCTTCCGAAACGTCGAAGTGAGAAAGATTTTAACGCTAGCCTAGAGATTTAGAAAAATAATCCATCGTCGAAAAAAGATGGAGGAAATGATGAAAAAGATGAGTGAAAAATTAGATTGTATGGATAATAGAGGCATAAGAATAGAACAAAAACTAAATGAAGTGCAAAATGATTTACAGCTCATGAAACTGGAAATCGCAGAATTAAAAGCTGAAAATATAGCGTTAAAATCACCAAATAAAGTACACGAAAAAAGAATAGAAGCAATAATGCACAATGGCAGATCATATAGAGGAGCAAACGCGGACACAGACCATTTTCTAGTAATAGGAGAAATCAAAATGAAGATAATTAAAGCAGAGAGAACAAGACAAAACAAAAGAAGATGGAATCTGGAGAAGTTAAAAGTACAGGAACTAAGAGAACAATATGAGACAACCCTAAAGGAAAACCTCACACAAGCAAATAACATAGAGGACATATGGAAAAATATAAAAGAATCCATTTTGAATTCAGCTGAAGAGGTGCTAGGACAGAGGGAAATAAAAAGAAGGAAAGAGTGGTTTGATGCAGAATGCGAAAACAAAATCAAACAGAAAAACCAAGCAAGAGATAAATGGATATCAACTAAAGAAGTGCATCATCGAAACGAATATAAAGAAAAAAAGAAAGCAGCCGATAATTGTTGCAAGAACAAAAACAATGTGGATCGAAGAGCTGTTAAAGGAACTAGAAATGAATAGTAAAGACAGCGCCAAACTATTTGGATACCTAAAAGCTCAACAAAGAAAAGGCAGACCAGTAGTTAAAATTGAAAATAGATCATGAGAAACACACTTCACAGAACTATATAGATGCAAAGAAAACCCGGAAGAGGAGGTAGGCGCAATGGAAGACATCATAGATAATGAAATAGGGATGCCCACACATGATGAATATTTAGCCATCATTCAAAAAATGAAACAGAAAAGAACACCAGGCCAAGATGAAATTCCCAATGAGCTAATTAAAAACGGAGGGGAAAAGTTATTAACAAGCATCTATAACCTAATAGTTAGAATATGGGAAGCAGAAGAAATGCCCGAGGATTGGAAAGAATGCAGAATTATACCAATATTTAAGAAAGGAGAAGTAACAAACTGTAACAATTATAGAGCAATATCTCTACTGAGTACAACATATAAAATTCTAACAGCCCTCATCAAACAAAAACTCAATTAATTCACAGAGAAAAAAATTGGGGACTACCAGCAAGGATTCAGAGAAGGCAGATCCACTACAGATGCGATCCACATAGTTACACAAACAATCGAAAAATGCCACGAACACAACATAGAACTCCACATCCTCTTCGTAGGCTTCAGACAAGCCTTTGACTGTATTGGAAGAAATAAATTATTTATTGAAATGAAAAATCAAGATATACCAGCAAAATTAATCAGATTAACAAAAATGACCATGGATGGAGCTCGAGCCAAAGTAACAACAGAAGAAGGTAGCACAAAATCAATTGCAATAGAAACAGGAGTGCGACAAGGCGACTCCCTGTCAACCACATTATTCAACATAGCACTAGAAGGAACAGTCAAGGCCAGCAAAATTAAAGGAACTATAGCCCACTCCTCAACACAAATAGTTGCATATGCAGATGATTTAGTTCTTATGGGAAGAGACAAGGAAAGATTAAAAGAAGCAGTAACAATCCTGGCAAAAGAAGCACGGAAAAGAGGTCTAGAAATTAACGAGGAAAAAACAAAATATCTGCTCTGCTCTAGAAGAGAAGATAACAGGATGAGAGAAATCAAAATAGAAAACTACACTTTTGAAAGAGTCCAACAATTTAAATATTTGGGAGTCATAGTGAATGGCCAAAACAAGAGAAGTGAAGAAGTAACGGAACGAATACTAACAGGCAACAAAACATACTGGAGATATCATAGGCTTATGAAGGACAAGAACTTATCCACAAATACAAAACTGAAAATATACAGAGTTGCAATCAGACCAGTAGTTGCGTACGCAGCTGAGACAATGTGCCTCACGGAAAAAGATGAAGAAAAATTGAGACTATTCGAAAGGAAAATCCTCAGACGCATTATGGGCCCGATAAGAATGGGCAACGGAGAAATGAGAAGAAGAATGAACCATGAACTAAGAGACATAATGAAGGGAGAAGATATAGTTATATTTATTAAATCACAGAGGCTGAGATGGCTGGGACACATAGAAAGAAGGAAAAACGACCGACTGATTAAGAAGATCACCAGATGGAAACTGGCAACTGAAAGACCAAGAGGAAGACCCAGAGAGAGATGGGAGGACCAGTTCATGAGAGATATCAAAATTCTGGAAGTGAGAAACTGGAGGGAACTATGCACATATCGAAATGGGTGGAAGAAAATTGTAACGAAAGCCAAGTCATACAACAAACTTTGACAACATACAAGTGGAATGCGGAGTGATTCACCGCAATAAGCGAATCTGAGAGCTCTAAGTAAGAGCGGCAAACATTCCACCTGGAATGAAAAGCCCTGATGATGATTGTCATGTACTTGGTCGTTTTTATGTTCATTTTTAGTCCATAGTCTTCACAGGGTTTTAGATAATTATTGGTAATTTAGTAATTATTATACTGAGTGCCAAGGGAATAGTGCTGCAGCTGCAAAGCGTTATGCGGAAAAATATCCTGATCGTAATCCACCAGGCAAACGATTATTTTTTTCGATTGGTCGTCCTTTACGATAGACAGGCACATTGCGACCGCAAAGTGTTGGTAATGCTGGTCGACCAAAAGTGGATACAAAATTTCGGCAAGTAGATATTTCTCACATGATGGTTTGGAGAAGATTCAAGGAACAGCAGTTTCATACTTATCATTTAACACCCGTTCTAGAATTACTGGTTGAAAATTATCTTAAAAACATGGAATTTTGAGATTGGTTTTTAATGAAAAACACTCGAAATGTCAATAATGACAATAATGTTTTATTCATAAAATAATTTTACCAAATTACTCTCGAGCTCGAATTATCGATTTGTACTGCCCTTTGGGTCGCAAAATTAAAACTGTCAACGTGTCACTCGGAATACAAATCTATATTTTAGAGCTCTCGTGTAATTACTACTGATAATATTTACTTCCGACCGTTCAATTACTAACAAATATTCAACTCAGGTGCGCCAAAACCAACAAACCTTTCGTAAACCCGTTCAAATAAGTATTGTGTATGGTGAACCATCAAAGGTTCGTCAAAAAAAACTGACAACAGTTGGATCGTGGTGGGCCGTGTGCGCGCCTATTGTGCGCCACTTGAAAACACGTGCTATTCTAATGTATACGTACCATATACGCAATGTATACAGAGCATCCCAAACTCGTTTTTCAGTGCGTCATAGTTTGTCGAATTCACTCTAACGAATTAAGCTCGAAGTGACAGAAAAAAACGTCTGTGATTATACGTCCGTACGAAGTACGTCCGTGATTATTATACATAGAACTTCGAAAATTATGTATTCGTTGAATGTATTTCTATATTTAAACAACTTATAATTTTTAGATATATAATTGGTTGATAATTACAATACTCTAAATTGGTAACCAATCTATTATGCGAATAAAGATATTTTGACACAAAAGTAATCTATCGTGACAGTACATTCATGTTAACTACCATGTTAACGGATAAAATGACAATTATTGTAATTCTAGGTTTGAAATTTGTCAACGACGTAAATATAAATATTTTATGTCATTGGTATATTCGGACATTGTATAATGAAATTTAATTACCTATAATATATTGATTTATTTTTTCCTTAAAATATTTTAAATAATAATATTCTGGCAATATTTATATAAATATTGATATTTATAATATAAACATAAAAAGGTAAATATTCGGACAACTGTCAGATTTAACTTAAATGTCATGCAGTGATTCGCGACAGTCTTAAAATCTTATGTCACTTCAAAATCAATCACGCACTGAAAAAAGCGTTTTACCCCAGGCTGTGGGTGAAAAATAGGTCGATTTCAGGATATAATTCAGGAATTTTTGAAACCTATCAGGTGTCGTAAAGGACGATGCCAGAAATAACTTCTACTAAAATGTAACCAAAAATATTGTGAGCTTTTTTTATTGCGATTTTCATTTGTTAAATTTGCAATTTTTAATGATTTCTAATTTTGCAGCTTAGGATATTGATTTTAGAGAAAAACTTTTTAATAGAAAGTTGTAGTAAATTAAAAAACCTACAATTTGAGGTATGGTAAGTTTAATTTCGTTAATTGTTTATTGCAAAACAGCCTGCGAAATATCCAAAATGGCCCTTTTTTACAATTGCATTATTTATTGTACAAATAATTTTTTTTTATTTTTTAAAGCTTTAAAATGAAGATCTTTCAATTCCAAACATAAAAAAAATTGTAAAGCCAGATTAACGAATTTGTTGCTTAGATATTATAAATTGTTTATCTCAAGAGGTCAAATGTCGAAGGCTATAACTTTTTGAAAAAAAAAATCGTAGAGAGTTGGTGAAACATCCAATCTCCTTCTAAAGAGATCTCCAATTTTTGGGTTTGAAAATAAGGGGGCAAATTTCGTTATAAACATTTAGAGCTGAAGCGGCCTGTACATCCTATGAGTTTTTAACTTACAGAGTATTGTTGCTAAAGATGAAACAAAGATTTATAAAAAAATAAAAAAATTCTACGACCAACTGAAGCCGAGATAACTGTTTTTTTTTTCTTACATCGTAGTGCCTTTATTTATAATAATTAAGAAATTAGTTTAAAGTCATTGACTAAAGAAAGACTTATATTATCTTAAAATAAAAATTATTATAAAATATGATTACATTTAATTATTAAAAATTATTTTCAAAATCGGTGCTTTTGCAAGCGGCCGAATTTTGCAAACCGCCCGGCTCGCTTCAAATCCGCGCGCTCGGAAAATTTTTATGTAACTTGTATTAAATTTTGACAGAAAACAATTTAATAATATTACCATTATAATATACAGTCTATTTACCACTGTATTTGTTTTTCTTGATAAACTTTTATATGTGAAATCCAAAACGAATATTCACTACAAGAAGAAAAAGTTTTATATTGCATATTATAGTAAGAAGTAACATTATTATTATTATATTTATATAACAATGAGATAATTAAAAATATAGTTATATATTTCATATACATATATGTATCATTTTTGTAATATTATTTCTTCAGAAATGAAATTTCACATATAAAAGTTTATCAAGAAAAACAAATACAGTGGTAAATAGACTGTATATTATAATGGTAATATTATTAAGTTGTTTTCTGTCAAAATTGAATACAAGTTACGTAAAAATTTTGCGAGCGCGCGGATTTGCAAAATTCGGCCGCTTGCAAAAGGACCGATTTTAAAAATAATTTTTAATAATTAAATGTAATTATATTTTATAATAATTTTTATTTTAAGATAATATAAGTCTTTCTTTAGTCAATGACTTTAAAATAATTTCTTAATTGTTATAAATAAAGGCACTACGATTTAAGAGAAAAAAAAAACAATTATCTCGGCTTCAGTTGGTTGTAGAAAATTTTTATTTTTTTATTAATCTTCGTTTTGTCTTCAGCAACAATAATCTGTAAGTTAGAAACTCATTGGATGTACAGGGCCGCTTCAGCTCTAAATGTTTATAACGAAATTTGCCCCCTTATTTTCAAACCCAAAAATTATTTCGGCTTCAGTTGGTCGTAGAAATTTTGTATTTTTTTTATAAATCTTCGTTTCATCTTTAGCAACAATAATTTGTAAGTTAGAAACTCATAGGATGTACAGGGCCGCTTCAGATCTAAATGTATTTAACGAAATTTGCCCCCTTATTTTCAAACCCAAAAATTAGAGGTTTAAAAATATTTTACGCATTTATTTACATCAGAATATGAAAATATAACTCTTTAGAAGGAGATTGGATGTTTCACCAACTCTCTACGATTTTTTTTCAAAAAGTTATAGCCTTCGACATTTGACCTCTTGGGATAAACAATTTATAATATCTAAGCAACAAATTCGTTATTCTGGCTTTACAATTTTTTTTATATTTGGAATTGAAAGATCTTCATTTTAAAGCTATAAAAAATAAAAAAAATTATTTGTACAATAAATAATGCAATTGTAAAAAACGGCTATTTTGGACTTTACGCAGGCTGTTTTGCAATAACCAATTAACAAAATTAAACTTACCATAGCTCAAATTGTAGGTTTTCTAATTTACTACAACTTTCTATTAAAAAGTTTATCTCTCAAATCAATATCCTAAGCTGCAAAATTAAAAATCATTAAAAATTGCAAATTTAACAAATGAAAATCGCGATAAAAAAAGCGCACAATATTTTTGGTTACATTTTAGTAGAAGTTATTCCTGGCATCGTCCTTTACAACACCTGATAGGTTTCAAAAATTCCTGAATTATATCACGTTTTTTCACCCATAGCCCTGGGGTATTTGGGATCAACTACTGTACGTAACTATATGAGTTAAAGTTTGATAAAAAATGAATTAACAAAATAACTGAAAAGTTTGTTCTGTTTTTGTTAACAACGATAAAATAAATTACTTTTGTTTAAAATGGATTAAATTAAAGTGCGATTGACAGAATCGTTTAATTTCAAATTCCAGTTACCGTTTAAATATTTTGGTTTGGGTATTACTTAGAGTTAACTAAACGTCAAACTCAAAATAATGCCCACGCACGACCAAAGTTAATTTGATTAGAAACCAACCATTATACTTTCAATATACATAATAACAAATATTAGAATGAAACGGGTAGAACGAAATAAGTGGACAGAAATAGCGTAGGTGTGAACAGAAAGTGTGTGTAGGTGTGTGCCAACTAAAAATTGTAATTTTTTAAATAAAAAAACAGGTAAAAATTTATCACACATTTACTTCATACAACACGCTGTTTCCGAATCCCATATATACAGGGTGGACGAAAGAAAACAAATCAGAGGCATTATCAGGAACCACGACAACATTTTTGAAAAATACAACGACAATTTCTGAATATAGGGGGACACATTTGATTTTGATTATTTTACTTTGATTTTTAAACTGGGATATTATTTTTCTTTGAGTGCCATCTTCGCGACGGAAGTCGGCAAACATCATAGCTACTCGTATTTTAGAGACGGCTGCTCTGAAAATTTCATTTTATGTACATGTACATCCGTACCATTCGCTCATGTTGCGCAGCCACGATATTCTGCGTCTTCCTATGCTTCTTTTTCCTTGAATATTTTCCTGCATAATCAATTGGGGCAAGTTGTATCTCTCTCGACGTGTAATGTGTCCAGGAAATTCCAATTTTCTTTATCTAACAATAAAACACGAAAACGTTTGTTTTCTATACTTCCACAAAATTTATTATATCTAAGTGACTACAGCTGTTTCGGCGGAGTGCCTTTCTCAAGTAATATAGTTTACAATGTGTTTGCCTTTTTGATCTTCAACTGAAGAGGTTGAGGAGTGGGGAGCTGTTTGTCTCGAGTTGGTCATTCAGAATTATATCTGTATTTTTCAGTTTATTAATTTCCATAGATTCTAAAAAAGATAGCTTAAGGCCTTTATTTTGAATATGTAGAATTTGAAACTCTTCATTGAAAGAATGATTATGATCTAGAAGGTGAAGTGCGTATGTAGAAGTGTCTGTTTTTCTATTGTTGAATGACCTTTTGTGTTCTGCTATCCGTTTGTCAAAAGTTCTGCCAGTTTGACCGATGTACGTTTTCGGACAGTCACCACAAGTTAGTTTGTACACACCACTCTGTAGTTGCTTTCTCTTTCGGCTTTTATTGTTCTTAATATATTTGCTTAAGTTGTTGTTAGTTCTGAAAGCTGGTGTTATTCCTTTCTTTTTTATGTATCTGGCTATTGTTGTTGTTATCTTGCCAGTATATGTGAGAGAGCAGAAGGTACTGGGTTCTTTCTGTGGTGGTGGATACACTAATTTCAGGGCTTTCTTATGGAGTTTTTGGTTTAAAATTTTGTTAACTGTTTGTTCGTTATAGCCGTTGTTTACTGCTATTTGTTTAATGATGTTATGATTTGATGAACGAACAAACAGTTAACAAAATTTTAAACCAAAAACTCCATAAGAAAGCCCTG
Source organism: Diabrotica virgifera virgifera (assembly GCF_917563875.1). Classification (NCBI taxonomy): domain Eukaryota; kingdom Metazoa; phylum Arthropoda; class Insecta; order Coleoptera; family Chrysomelidae; genus Diabrotica; species Diabrotica virgifera. The sequence continues at coordinate 103,855,398 of NC_065448.1, read as the reverse complement.
AAATTAGTGTATCCACCACCACAGAAAGAACCCAGTACCTTCTGCTCTCTCACATATACTGGCAAGATAACAACAACAATAGCCAGATACATAAAAAAGAAAGGAATAACACCAGCTTTCAGAACTAACAACAACTTAAGCAAATATATTAAGAGCAATAAAAGCCGAAAGAGAAAGCAACTACAGAGTGGTGTGTACAAACTAACTTGTGGTGACTGTCCGAAAACGTACATCGGTCAAACTGGCAGAACTTTTGACAAACGGATAGCAGAACACAAAAGGGCATTCAACAATAGAAAAACAGACACTTCTACATACGCACTTCACCTTCTAGATCATAATCATTCTTTCAATGAAGTGTTTCAAATTCTACATATTCAAAATAAAGGCCTTAAGCTATCTTTTTTAGAATCTATGGAAATTAATAAACTGAAAAATACAGATATAATTCTGAATGACCAACTCGACACAAACAGCTCCCCACTCCTCAACCTCTTCAGTTGAAGATTAAAAAGGCAAACACATTGTAAACTATATTACTTGAGAAAGGCACTCCGCCGAAACAGCTGTAGTCACTTAGATATAATAAATTTTGTGGAAGTATAGAAAACAAACGTTTTCGTGTTTTATTGTTAGATAAAATGAACTTCCATCAAGTAACGGTCGAATCCATCAATCCAATTTTCTTGTTTTGATTGTATTTAAAATTTTCATTTCTTTATCCATCTTTCTCAGAAGTTCTTTATTTGTGACGTGTTCTGTCCACGATATTTTCAGAATTCTTCTGTACACCCACAACTCGAATGATTCTAGTTTTTTATTAATGCCGCATTCAAGGTCCAAGCTTCCATCCCATAAAACAAAGTCGAGAAAACGTAGAAAAGACGTTTCAAGCGTCATAGAGTTATCATAAATAATTCTATGTTAATATTAATTTAAATTGTTTTATTCTCACTCATTTATTTAATAGCTAATTATATTCATTCATTTTGAAATTTTTTTTTGCATTTTTACAATATAAAGTAACCGCATACCCATAAAATTCCCTATCTAGATGGTCTTGTCAATATTCTTTCAATGTCATATCTCAGTCTGTCAGTTTGAAGCCAAGATGAAGACTCCATTATAGTCTAATTGTATTCTATTAACATCGGCTTATTGTCGACATTGTTGTAGCCGAAATGGCTTAATTTTTGTAATGTTAAGGTCATTCGACCTAACTATGTAACTAGTTCCTGCAAGTATGTAACTACTTTGGATCTTCTAACAGTCAAAATTTCAACTTTGCCTTTTTATACAGTGGTTTACTTATTTTAGGTTTCAACCAGATGGTGGACTGATTAGTCCGAAAACGTTTGTTTTGTACTAGTGATGTACCCAGTTTAATCCAACTTGGACCTTTTTAGAAAAAATTTTAATAAATGTATATACCATCTGCCTACAAGAGAAGTATTACTTCCTTAGTAAGTTTTTTATTATGGTATACAGCCAATGAGAGGAATTGTTTCCTTTTTATTTTATTAATGATTATGTCCAGTTTATGATATATTCTCTTGCGTTTTTCTTTTTAGGGAGACAAATAAAAATCGACGTTAACCATTCTTTCGGTAACATGCCTGAGCCATTGTTCATATGGTCATAATTGGTCTATTTGTTTGATTCTAATTGAGATAGTCACCAGATGTCACTACCATTTCTGTCAGTGTTGTAATTTCACGCCTACCTAAGATAAATCCAAAATGCACAGACCCCAAGTTGGATACGACTCTATTCATAACAAACCAACTTGCATACATATTAAGAAAAATAAATAATATTATGGAAGAATATAATTTAGAAATTGAATTAATGATGTCATGCTACTCTGCATTATACGAGTACATATTATAATAGGATGACATCATTTATTCAACTTCTAAATATATTCTTCCATATTATATTTATTTTCCTTAATATGTATGCAAGTTAGTGTGTTATGAATAGGGTCGTATCCAACTTGGTACCTCTGCACTTTAGATTTATCCTAGTTACGCTTGACATTGCTACCCTGACAGAAATGGTGGTGACATTTTGTGACTCTCTCAATTAGAATCAAAGAAATTTATTCGTTACGTTGACCAACTATGCCAATAAAACAATGCCTGAGCTATAAATTTTGTTCAAAAGTATCACTAAAATATCAATATGCTGCTCATCTATAATTTTTAGAAGTGCGATAGGAAGCATGTCACGTCCAGGGCTTTTTCCGTTCTTCATTTTTAATGCGTTCAATGCAGTCCAGATATTTCTTCTTTTGTAATATCTGGGCCTATTTCTCCTGAAGTAAGTCTATGTGTTTCAGGTGCCCTCTTTCATCATCGAACAGATAGTCGATGTATTCTGCCCAACGTTGTACTTTCGCATCGGTCTGTGTTATAGCAACCCTGTGTCCATCCAGAAGTGCTCCAGTGAGATTTTGATTTCGTAGTCCAGCCATTTCTTCAACTTTCTTATGTAGGTTAAATATCTTCATTATCTCGTAGTTAATCTCTTTGTATTTATTGTTATCTTTGTTCTTATGTTGTCTCCGTTTTTAATCTTACTCAGTATCTCCTCGTTCATCTATTCCTCTTTTCTCCCTTAAACTAGGGTAATGGAGGTCAAATGGATATCGTTTGAAAGCCAAATTCCAAATATATTAGTATTTATATTTTTCAATTTAGTCCAATACTTTATTGATTTATTAAAAAAATATATTTTAAAATTAATATTTTTAGCCGGTTATTTGTTTCTTAGTTCACTAGATGGTGAAATTGATTACTTCCAGCATCCTTATGATGATAAAAATTTGTTCGACACCTTTTTCCACATTCCGAAGCATTTGCGGTTAACAATTTTGATCAACATCATCATTCTCTTTACCTTATCTCTATGCGAGATCGGCTTCCCTAATTGCATTTCTCCACACAATTCTACCTTGGGTCATATCTCTGTCAATCCCCTTTACCAACATGTCCTGCCTTGTCGTCTCCCCCCAGGTCTTCTTTGGTCTTCCTCTCCTACTCCTTCCAGGAATCTGCACTTCAGCTATTCTTCTTCGTATTGGGTGATTAACGTCTCGACGTTGAACATGACCAAACCATATTAACCTATGCTCTTTCATTTTGGCATCAATTGGTGCCACACCTAGACTTCCCCTAATATACTCATTCATCCATCTAAGCATCCAACATGCATTCGCTGTTCCTCTTTTTCTTCACTACCCAACATTCAGTTCCGTACATCATAGCCGGTCTTATGGCTGTTTTATAAAATTTTCCCTTCAGCTTTATTTGAATTTTTCTGTCACACAACACACCACTCGTTTCTTTCCACTTCATCCATCAAGCCCTAATTCTACTGCATGCATCTCCATATATTTCTCCATTACTCTGTAATACCGATCCCAGGTACTTAAAACTATTGCTTTTTACAATCAGTTCACCATCCAAAAGTACTATTTTATTTGCAGTAACTCCATCTTTAAATGAACATTCCAAATATTCTGTTTTTGTCCTACTAAGTTTTAAACCATTTTCCTCCAGAGCTTGCCTCCACTCTTCCAGTTTTTGTTCTAAGTCTCTTTCACTATTTCCTACTAACACGACATCATCAGCATACATTAAGCACCATGGAATGTTATGTTCTAAGCGCAGAGTCTTGTTGCAATCCTACTTTTACATGAAATTTATTAGTCTCTCCCACACCTGTCCTAACACTAGTCGTTACTCCCTCATACATATCCCTCACAATCTTTACATATTCACCAGGGACTCCTTTCTTATTGAGTGCCCACCACAGAATCTCTCGAGGAACGCTATCATATGCTTTCTCAAGATCAATGAATATGATATGAGCGTTTGTTTCTTTACTCCTGTATTTTTCCATCAACTGCCTTATTATGAAAATTGCATCTGTTGTTGATCTGCCCTGCATAAAGCCATATTGATTCTCGGATATTTCGGTCTCTTCACGTATCCGTCTTACAATTACTCTTTCCCATATTTTCATGGTGTGGCTAAGCATCGCTATAGCCCTGTAGTTTGTATATTGTTGTATATCTCCCTTGTTTTGTAAACAGGTACCAGTATACTGCTTCTCCATTCGTCTGGCATTTGTCCAACTTCAATAATTCTATTAAATATACCTGCTAGCCATCTTGTTCCTGTCTCTCCCAATGCTCTCCATACTTTCCCAGGAATACCATCTGGTCCTACCGCTTTTCCTTTCTTTATTTTTTGAAGCGCTTGGGCCACTTCCTCGTTTGTTATTTTGGTGACCATTGCTGCTACTGTCTCCGTTGACTCTACAGGCTGTCTGTCAAATTCTTCATTTAATAAGCTGTCAAAGTACTTTCTCCATCTCTTTTTGACACCCTTTTGTGAACTAGTATTTTATTATTTTCATGATTATTATTATTTATTATCTGATTAAAATCTTTTGCTTTCTTTGCTCTCTGTTTGGCTATTTTATATATCTTCGTTTCGCCTTCCCTGGTATCAAGTTGATCGTATAGGTTTGAATACGCTTCTGCTTTGGTTTTTGCTACTGCTACTTTCGCTTCCTTTTTCGCCACCATATTTTATAGTTTTGAAGATCTGTGTCGGATCTGGTTTCTTGCCACTTTTTATATAATTTTTTCTTCTCTTTTATTTTTCCTTGTACTTCGTTTTACCACCACCAAGTCTCTTTATTCTTAAACTTCTTTCCTGACGTTTTCCCAAGTATTTCAATAGCAGTCCCTCTAATAATACTGGCCATTTTTCTCCAAATTGTGTTAGGGCTTCCTTTCATGTTCCAATGGAAGCCCTAATACAATTCCAATTTTGATCAACATAATATCAAGAAATAATAAATCATAATGCGGAGGTGCACCGTCCTGTTAAAAAGACAAATGATCTTCATCATATTGATTATAATATTATTTTCAATAATATCAGTCAAGACAGGATTAATCAGGTCTTTCAGTAAGTTTAAATTCGTTTCTCCAGTCAAATTGATAGGTACAAAAATGGTCCCACCAGTCGATCCCCAAAAATACCAGTCCATAAGTATATAATATAAATATACTAAGGTTGTTCAAAAGAAAAGGCACGAAACGATACCGTGGGTATAAAAAATAGCCTTTATTCAAAGTATTCACCATTGACCTGGGCACAATGATCCCATTGATTCACGAGCCAAACGATTTCTTGTACCCAGAATTCCTATGGCCATGACGAGACTCAGTTCCCTACAGCGTCCCTGAGTTCGTCGTCTAAGTAGTTGAAGCGCTTCCCTTTGAAATGTTCTTCAGGGGACAAAAACACATGGCAATCGCAGGGCGACATGTCTGGGCAGGTGACACGCCGATCACTTTTACTAGGTCGTCCGCTTTGTTCATGAGATCGACCGTGATAACTAAAGCTCGGATTTATAGGCAACAAAAATTGAAGAAAAAGGCGCCTATATAGGCAAAGATTTTTATTAAAAAGGCAGGAATATTAACATTTAGGTAAAATATAGGCAATAAAGGAATATAACTTATTATTTATTGTACAAAGTGAATTAACGTAATATTAACTTAAGACAGGTATATTTACACATCATAATCATAACATTAGTATAAATAAACTAGTAACTAAATAACTGTTAATTAATAATTAAACATTGTAACCACTTAAAATTTTATCATTAATAGAAACAACTAAATATTTTTTAATATTTTCGGTCTTAAAACTATGTCTTCGATCACATAAAATTAATTTGTACATTGAAAACGAACGTTCGACATCGACAGATGTAATTGGAGCATATTTCAGAGCGGATAATAAATCTGGCATAATTTGTAATTCCTCGGAAAATGTCCCATTCAAAATTTTAGCAACATTAGATAAAAACGAAAAACCTTCATTCTTGTCGAAAACATATTTCATTTTTTTTTAAATTAATTGACCCTTACTTCCAGGTGCCGATTTAATTTTCGTCTTTAAATTATCTATTAATTTTACTGACTCGCATAAATTTATCTCTTGTTTTTCTAATAAGGTAATTGTGGTAACTATTAATTTATAATTGTCATTGATATAAGCGAGTTTTTGTTTCAATTTGGGATTTTTTAATATATTTTTTGCTTCGCGAATGGCTTCGGAAATATCATCAGCAAATTCTGACATGACTAATTCTATTTCATTGCAGTGTTCAAAGTAAAAAAAACTGCTTTGAGCCAGGTTCCCCACCTTGTAATTACTGGTTTAGGTGGCAAAGGGACACCGGGAAGTCTTTCTTTATATATTTGCACCCTCAACGGAGCCTTTACAAAAACTTTTTTCATAAAATTTATAAAATTATTTACCAACGGAAACAGATTTCTTATTTCTTCAGCAATTCTATTTACCTCGTGGGCTACACAAGTGCAATGAATTAAATTAGGATAAAAAATCTTTAAATTAACAGCAGCTTTTAACATATATGCCGCAGCATCTGAAAGCATTAAAACTATTTTATTCACTGGTATAGGGTTGGGTAAAAAGAGGTTTGTTAAACTATCTTGTATAAACCGACTTATTGTTAAATTGTTTGTTTTTTCCAATTCTTTAACGGTAACTAAATAAGGTTTTCTCGCAAAGTTTTTGTTCAAAATTCCAATCATTAAATTAGCTATATACCTGTCGCATACATCTGTCGTTTCATCCACGATAATATACAAAAAATTGCCCTCTAACTCCCGCTTAATTTTTGAAATACATTCCACATAACATTTTTCCACAGTATGTTTTCTCAATGTACTCTCGTCCGGTAAGGATTTATTAAGATATTTTTCGAAAAAGCATTTAAAACTAGGGTTATTACCTTTATATAGAGGAATGTTGGATGCAATCATCATCTGGCATAAATCAAATTTAAATGCGTCTTCCTCCTTTTTTTTTTGAACTGCTTAAACTATCCCGCAGAGATATTTGGGCTAACTTAGAGGAATTTAATTTTTCCAAATTACGTTTATGAAGTGGGGTTCCACAATGCTGGTCAATAAAGTACTTTTTTCTACTTGAAATCTGAGAATTAAAAAAAATAATTAGAATTCTAAAACCGCTTTAGAATTTAGTTATGTTGTGGGACGAGAAAAAAAGAGAAAAAATAAAACTTACCGATTTGCCGCATGGTTTACAAAATGCTCCATCTCCTTCTAGAGAAAGTTCCGAATAAGGTGCGATCCATAGCCTTAATTTAGATGTCATCTTTTCACACAAATGTCTAAAACGTTTTAAAACGTGTTCTTTGCTTTTCGGTATACGCAACAAAACTAAACTAGGATATAGCAATTTGTTAGTAAACTCTGATACAGTAACCGACTGTACAACTGATAATAAACTAATAAAGCTTAGGGATTTCCAAATAGTTAACCCTCAAGTCTCGATCAGGTACATTTTCCTAGAAATCTGTTATATAAACAAACCATTGATATTTTATTATTGACCCAAAATTTTATTATAGAATGGTTTAGTAATAGAATAATATCATGGGTAGTACCATAAAATTTTAAAACAGTCACAAATAGGCGGAATTACGAAAAAAGGCAAAAAGTGCAAAAAACAATTATAATAGGCAAAATAGGCAAAAAAAGGCATTTTGCCTATAATCCGAGCTTTAGTGATAACCATGTTTGCTTGGCCATCTCTCGGTTCATCAACCAAGCTCGGGCAAGAAAACGGGCATCATTCGGCGATGAATAGCAGCCGGTCACCTTCCTTCGTCACAAACCTGATAACGCCTCGCTGCTACTCAATCATACAATTTTGCAATGCGAACGCCATGATGTCCTTACACTTCACACTAACGACTGCGTGAATTGGACGGCGATCTTATTACAGCCTCTACCCTCTTTTTTACATCCCTGGATGTCTCAATACGTTATACCATAGCGGCACAGGCAAATATGTTTGCGATGACGTTGTTACGACGTTTAGTACCTTTTCATTTGAACAACCTAATATAATACTTGCCGCTACTATGTATGTACTTCGTGGAAAATTGTGTATTTTAGTTAGAACAATAATGGCAATTGTGACGATTTACAGTCCCATTTATGAAAAAATGCAATTTCCATCGGAGAAAAAATATTAAAGAGAAACTTTAGATCGGTCACTATTCGCTCACTAATTTTGTCACAAAACTTTAAACGGCGGTCATAAACATAATTATTAAGTTTCTGCATTAAGTGTGTTGTATATGGATGGAATTTGGTCTTCTTCAAAATAGCATTAATGCTAGTTCGGTTCTTTTTCTTTTTCTTTTTGTATAGGCATGACTCTGTCTGTTTTTTTAATGTGCCTCTAGTAAGTTGTCGTTCCATCTTTTTCGTGGTCTTCCCACTGATCTTCTTCCTATTGGAGAACCGTCTCTCGCTGTCCTTACTACACTATTTGTTGTCGTTCGGCTTATCTGGTCATTCCATTCTATTCTTCTGTTTCTTACCCAGTTATTAATGTTGTCCACCTTACATCTTTGTCGTACATCTGTACTTCTAGCTATGTCCCATAGAGTCTCAACATCGATTTTTCGAAGGGTGTTTATCTCCGTTGTTTCGAGCAATATTTTTGTCCTCTCTGTGCCGGGTCGTGTTTCTGCCGCGTATGTAATTATTGGTCGGATGACTGTTTTGTAAATTCTGCCTTTTATTTCTTTTCCGATATTTTTGTTTCTCCATATTGTATCATTCAGGCAACCTGCTGCTCTGCTTGATCTATTCACTTGATCTTCCACTTCTGTTTCGAGCCTTTCGTAGCTATATAGTGTGATGTTAGTTCCGATGTTAGTTCATTCTCGACTTTTATTCTGGTTTTGTTCTTCGTATTAATGTCTTTAATTATCCTTATCATCTTGTTGGACTGAATATTCTCCTTTAGCAATCTTAGCACATCTTCCAATCTTACACAATCGAAGGCCTTAGTCAGATCTATAAAGCACATAAATGCAGGTATATTATATTCCAGTGCTTTCTCAGCAATTTGTCTGGCTATAAATATGGCGTCTATTGTGGACCTATTTTTCCGAAAACCTTGTTGTTCCTCACTCACTGTATATTCTTCATTTATTGTATTGGCAAGTATTTTTGTTAAGAGTTTAAGAGTTTTGTTCAGCAAGGTGATGGTACGGTAGTTGCTAGGGTTTTTGCTGTTTCCTCTCTTTTGTATAGGTATTGTTATACTCGTCCTCCACTGGTCTGGTACACGCTGGCTACATATTATTTCTTGAAAGAGGATCTCTATGTTTTCGATTAAGGTTTCTCCTCCGTATTTCAGGAGTTCATTTGGTATCCTATCGGGTCCTGGTGCTTTTCTGTTTTTTAATTTACGTATGTTGTTCCTTTATTTGTTCTGTTATAAATGAATACCACACCCCTCTATATATATATCGTTCATAAATTTTGAAAAGGCTTTTGACAGTGTCGAACATTGGGCAGTGAAATGTTCTTTGATTAACAGCAGAATTGACCACAGATATACAGACCTAATAGCCAATATAATATAAAGAAGCCACAACAACAATTAAAGTATACAAAGGAACACAATCAATTCAAATAAATAGAGGCGTAAGACAGGGTGACACAATATCACCGAAACTTTTCAATCAGGCTCTGGAAGATATCTTTAAAAGATTAGAATGGGAAGAAAAAGGTATAAAAATTTGTGGACAACGCTTGAACCGCCTAAGGTACGCCGCACAGTGTTCAAAATTGTTCAAAACGTGATCGAAACTAAATTACTGTAAAAGTTATCTCGCTGAAAACTTAGAATATTTGAGGTATTATACCGTATAACGAGTATAATAGGGGTCGTTTTTTAGTTTTCATCCCTTCATTAGGGGGTATTTTACTTAAAAAAATATCGTTATATAGGGTGTTTCATTAAGAATGTCAAATCTTTGAGTTGTAGATTCTAGACTTCAAAATATTAGGATTTAACCCAAATCACTTAAATAAATGTGGCTCCGTACAGAGTTACAGGGTGTTCTATTTAAAAATTTAAAAACTATTTTTGCTCAGTGGTTTCAAACTTTTCGACGTATCCTTTTCATGCTTGGAAAAAAGTGTAGGTACTGTACACCCTATAAAATTATGTTAAACAAACGTTTCTGGCTATTACCAGAGGCGTACGACAGGGGACAGTGAATGGTTGACCCTTCCCAAATTCTACGCTACTGGCGGAAATGCCATTTTAGCGCAATTTTTCGATTCTCCAATACTCTCTATGTAAATAACATACACTTCATTCGCAACGATAAAGTCATTAGTTTTCGAGATATTTGAAGTTAAACATGTAACAGCACAGATATTTGATTAATGTATTGTGCCGCTTAATTTTAAACTTCAAATATTTCTAAAATCAATAATTTTATTGTTAAGACTGAAGAGTATATTTCTCATTCATAATGAGAAAATCATTAGTTTTCAAGATATTTGAATTTAAAAATTAAGCAGCTCAATTCATTAATCAAAATATCTGTGCCGTTACTTGTTTAAGTTCAAATATCTCGAAAACTAATAATTTTCTCGTTAGGAGTGACGAGTATGTTATTTACGTAGAGAGTATATTCTCTATTGAGAAATAACACTACTTCATCAAAACTAAAATCTCTTTTCGTAACCCTAACAAATAACATGTGTTTGACATACTTGTAGACAATACGTACGAGTGCAATTATTAATTCAGACAAATGCGCTCGGCGCTCGATGCAAACTTATGCGCATGTTTTCAGTTGCGCACCTTTGCGCAGTTTGTCTTATATATTTTTTATTCCTTACATTGTAGTCTTTCATATAGTAAAGGATTTAATTTGGCACAAGATGGTACAATAAACTTAATACGCTGTCAAACATTATTTTATCAAAAATTGGATAGGCTTTTAAACAGCCGATTATATCAAAATCAAAATCACCTTTCAGTGAAGCTATTTTATTTTAATCTTTAAAGTACTTTTATCTCAAATAGTTACTTTTATATTAACTGTCCACATAAATGAAGTAATAATTAAAGTAAAAGGCGGCCTCTGAGAATTTAAATTTGATGTATAAACTTATATTGAATTTTGTACTTTTGATCATTAATACATCTGGTCCTATCAAACATAAAAAATCAGTTTTTGCTGAGAAGTTGCATCATGAGTAGTACAAATAAACCCCTTAATTTTCGCATTCTCAGATTTATTTTTTTTGTACTTACGATCACGTTTCCTTCAATTTTAAACACTGTGCGCCGATGACATCGTACTGATAACCGATAAAAAAGAAGAATTGTTTGAAATGATGAAAGAACTGGACGTAAAAGCCGGAAAGATAGGCCTTAATATGAATTAAAGCAAGACCAAAATCATAACAAATACAGATGAGGACATCACAATGAGGATAGGACAAGATGAAATAGAACAAGTTCACGATTATATACATCTGGGTCAAATTATAAAACTTAACAAGAAGAACCAAAGAGCAGAGATCAAGAGACGAGTTAGACTGGCATGGGCGGCATTTGGAAAACTAAGCTACATCCTTAAAAACAAAAGATATCCACAACATCTTAAGACCAAGGTATACAATCAATGCGTACTCCCTCTTCTCACTTACGGTTCCCAAACGTGAACGTTTACGAAAGCAAACATGAACAAGATCATAAAAACGCAAAGAGCAATGGAATGGCAAATGCTGCACATAATACTAATGGATAAAACCGAAACGAGTGGATAAGAGAGAAAACCAAATTTGGGGATGTTAGACAAGAAATTGCAAAGTTGAAATGGCGATTTGCCGGACACACTATAAGACAAAAAGAAGACCGATGGAACAAAATTCTCATAAATTGGAGACCGTGGGAATATAAATGAAGCAGAGGAAGGCCACAAATGAGATGGGCAGATGATGTCAAGAAGCACGTGGGCTCTAGGTGGATAACTGTAGCGACATACAGAGAAGAATGGAAAAGGATTGGGGAGGCCTATGTCCAAAGATGGACCGAAGGAAAGCTAATTGGATAGAATAGTAAATATATCTTGTATATTTATCTATCAACTGTATTATTGATATTATTTTAAAGTGCGCATGGTCCACTTGTGAACTAGTCCGTGAGTATCTCCGCGAACACACTTATTGTCTCTTATTGTCTGTAAAACAAATTTTATGAAAAATGGTAAATATGTTTAACCCACATATTACTGAAACTATTTTTTTTTAATTTTATCTTTACAAGAAATGCGTCGAAGCTAAAAAGTAATATGAAAGCATGCCTTTATATATTTTTTCAAAATCACAAGTCGCTGAGATGACCGTCGCTTGGGCACTTTTGACCATCTTAAGCCTCGTATTCGCTTGTAGACCATGTTGCGCGACGGTCTCGCAACGGTCTCGCGTCTGTCTAAACTTGAGACATAGACATGGTCGAGAGACACCGATTTTTCTCTCGTCTAGTGTCCACACTCTGATGTTAATTTTTGAGTTTCATCTTCGCCAACAACCTTGGCGGACATTGGTTTGTGCGGAATGACTGCCTGTTTGGTAATAATCTGTATCAAAACTTAACAAAATTCAGATTATAAAAAAATGTTAAATAATTTACATAAAATTAAAAATAGTAGCAACCTGTTGTTCATCTCGCAATAATCAAAAAGTATTCGGAAAACGGGGAATTGGGAAAACCAGAATATTATGATTAAAGAACCTGCGAAAATGGTTGTACACAACAACAACTAATCTATTTAAAATATCAGTTAATAAAATGATAAGCCAGAATGTTCGCCAATATTCGAAATGAATAGGCACCAAAAGAAGAGGAAGAAGAAGAAGTTTTTCATTATTTTTTGATATGACATTCATACACATTCGAATTTTTTTCTCTTATTACGTTGTAGAATTTCTTGAAAAAGGAAATAAACGTTTCCGAATCCTTCAATAGTTAAATAATAGTGTTTTTTCTTAAGCCCCAGTTTTATTGTTTTTTACTTCCTGGCGGTGAGTAAGATTAATAATAAAAAATAAGATTAATAATAACTATTATATTCCTGAACGTTTCAGGTAGTTGCATCAAGTATCCCATTTCAATCGGGAGACTTTAGACATTTTTGGTCTCGCAACGGAATGTGGTGTCGCAACGGAATGTGGTGTCGCAACATGTGTACTGAGAAATCCAGAGACACGTTTAGTGTTGCCCAAAATCGGTATTGGTCTTGCAGTCTTGGTCTTGTTCTTGCGTTTTCGCAAGACCCAGACCAAGGCCAAGACCGCCTAATTTTAGCAAGACCAAGACTTACCGTGCAAGACTTGAGCCAGAACAAGACTAAGTCTGCGAGACTCTTGCGTCTTGCAGTTAGAATTGAGGGTCATTTTAGGGAGTATATAAGTTCGGCTATATTCTTAGATACTCTATGAGAAACAAAAAAAATTGTAATAACAATTTTGAAAATTGGACTTTACGAACAATACCATAAACATACATAGCGAATCAAAATATCTGTTAAAAGAACACTCGACACAGTCATTTGACATGTACTCAGAGGTCATTATTATAATGTAAAAATATAATTTTTAGTACATACTTTCTCAGCAGCCGACTTCTTTGCTCTGAAATTAATTGTCCCGGTTTTAAGAATAGTCGTCTTCTAATCATATTTATATAACACAACATTTCTGCGTTTCGACGCCTAATAGGTCTGGATCCCGCGTATGAAAAAAAGTTGATTTATAGCAAGCTGAAAATTTTTTAATAGCTTAGGGGTGTCTAGTCGGACAAAGTTTGATATATAGGAACACTGGAACAGGGGAAGTTTTAATTGTGGAACAGGTTAAAAATTTGGAACGGTCAGACCATGAAAACGTCACATGCATTTTGTACGACAGAACTTCCAATTGATTTGTTACCCTTTCATTAAGCTCTCATGCAAAAATCAGGCTGCTATTTATCACCAAATGGGAATTATAATGAGTGGAACACGTAGAATATGTCAAATGACAGGACTTATGACAGGTGATAAATAGCTGTCTCATTTTTTGCATAAGAGTTTAATGCAAGGGTAACAAATCAATTGGAAGTACTGTCGAACAAAATACATGTGACGTTTCCGTGGTCTGACCGTTCCAAATTTTTAACCTATTCCACAATTAAAACTTCCTCTGTTCCAGTGTTCCCATATATCAAAATTTGTCCGACTAGACACCCTTAAGCTATTAACAAATTTTCAGCTTGCTATTAATCAACTTTTTTTTCAGACGCGGGATCCAGACCTATACAGTAATAGCGAATATCGTATCCAAACTTTTTAAAAATATGTCACCTTAGCACTTATATAAATTTACATAAATAATTTTTTTCATTATTAGTTTTCTAGGAATCTAACCAGAAATCTTATCAGTATACATTATTATAGTAACACTATTATGTATTGTTTCTGCTGCACAGTCAACAGAAACAATACATAATAGTCTTACTATAATAATGTATACTGATGTGTCCTGTGTTATGAGGTCACTCGGCTAAACAAAATTTGCCGAAACAGCAAATTTGTTTGTAAGTATCATAACCAGACAAAAGTATAGAGATAATGCCGGATATCGTGTAAACATAATAAATACCGAAATATTATTTTAACGATATACACTTCTCCAAGAAATTAACGCATCACCTTCAAAAACGCATCACTTCAAATTTCCTAAACCTCTTGTCCGATTTAAGTGATTTTTTTTAATATTTTGTCTTATTCTTTATAAATATGGCAGTAATAATAGATATTGTTGCTAGACAGGTCAATTATTGTCGGTGTATACCGGGTGTACCAATTAAACTGTGTTTTTCTCACTCTGTGGAATATTTTAGCATTATGCTAACTTATTATTCTAGCATGCAATAGCATACTGAAATTAAAGCCCCACTATAGCCTCATATTTTCTTAACATTATATTTTTTTATTCATTCACTTATATTGGATAATAAAAAAGTTACGTTCTTTTTTAACTAGCCATGTTTTTCATCAATACAGAATGTTTTTAAAATAAGTATGGCAAACTTTAATGGGTAATTCTGCACGAAAAAGTAATGACAGTTTGCTTCATAAACGTTTACTTTATAAATGCTTTTTGTTTACCAAGTAGGATGGGGGGTTGAAATTTTTCTTACAAACTGACGATTTATTTATTGCTCTAAAACCGGTTGTGATATGCAAATGAAATTTTGTGGGTTTTAAGAGGTAGTTTTAACTTTAGTTAGTTAGAACATAGGCAGGGATCACTTAGATCGTGGGTTCAAACCCCACCCGGTGTCAGTTGTTTCGATATATATTAATTTGGCTAGTCTTTACTATGGCTATGATATTTAAGCTTAAAATGTACTTCTTTGCTACTTTGTCCTAAGATATGCAATAGGCTAATGGGCAACTGCGTGACTTGCAAGACTCTTTCTGCAAGACCAAGACCAAGATCAAGACCGGAAGCGGAATACCAAGACCAAGACCAAGACCAGGTGTACTGGCGCAAGACCAAGACCAAGACTGTCTAAGTCTCATCTTGGTCTGGCATTTGGGCAACACTAGACACGTTACTTAGACCAAAATCGCGCAACGTGTCTATTGGTATGGACGGGACGTAGCTTGATCCCGCTTTCTTTTGAGAAGCCAATCCTTACCTACACCACAGACTCCCTGATTTTCTTCGGTTTTTGCATAAAATAAGCCAGGCTATAGCAAGCACGTCGTTGTCTTATATTACAGATGACATGTTTATAGTCTGAGCTTCGGCAGGAAACTTATGATCTACGCAAATTTTGGAGACGTGTTGACACTGAATGAACGTTCGATAAACTGCACCAACGAACTACACAGCCACATAGCTACGATAAATCGTTGTCGTATATCTATACCGAATATAAGTGGTAACGGTAAGGCCTCTTTGACAGAGCTGACATGACGTACGGAGATTGATACAGGGTTGGCTGCTGTCGTTTGATCTGTAATTTTTTTTTTATTTTAATTATTGGTTTTTTTATCTAGCAGTTTTCAAGTTGGATGAAGGATGGGGAGATAAGATATAATTTTTGTTCCATTTATGTGTGAAACATAATGGTTTTAAATTGTTATTCCTTAGCTGTCACGATGATCGATTCCTTTAACATTAAGCAATGTATTCGTATTAGGGAACATAAGTGTGTATTTTGTCGGTAAAGTTTATTTCTACTTCTAGAACACGTAATATTTTCGTCGGCTAACAGTGGACGTTTATCGAAGTTTTGTTATTGTATGATGGTAGGGGAGCAAAGTATGCTAAATGTGCAGTCACTCGAGCGCTTTGGGGACCTATTGGGTTGTGAAAAGTAGGTCCTAACTAAAACCAAAAAAAGTTAAGTTCCATTTTAGTAGGCGCTTGCCATTTTTTAATTTATTTTCCATTTCTAACAATCGTTTTTTCCGATTATAACGATCTATCCATAATTCGAAAAAATGTTTCGAATAAAAGTTACTTATTTTTACGTAAGGAATCCAAATCTGCAATAAAAAATGGGGGCTCCTATTTAAGATTTTAAAGTAACCCCCCACCCCACATCCATGGGGGTCGTGTTTAGTGCCATTCGATAGATTTTTCAAAAATATTGAATAAGTGTATTTTACAGTTTTTCGATCTGATGTTCATTTCGCGAAATATCGCGGGATTCGTATTTAAAATATTAAGTTTACCCCCCACCCCTCTCCGTGGGAAGTCGTGTTTGGTATCATTAGATAGATTTTTAAAAAATATTGAGCACACATTTTTTAGTTTTTCGATCTGTCATTCATTTCGCGAAATATTCGCTTTTTTCTTGTGAAATTTTGGGACTCACCCATTTCCTTACGCCCGGCTAAAGTCGTCAGATTTTTGGAATATACACCCTTTTGCATGTACTTAACTTACCTTATCTTAATCTGACAATTTCGAGTTTTTTTAAGAATAGATTTTTTTTCGGGCCCCCCTTAACGAACTCCCCTGTGTTAAGAGCCAATATATGGTAGAGGTACATCTGCAGGGTACCAGGTTTCTCCCTATATGCTAATCTGACGCGCTCGAGTAACTGCAAAAATCCCCGCTTGGGCTCCCCTACCATGATGTATGGCACACCACTCTCTAGCTCTTTTATAAGCTTGAAACTACCGATGTGGATTTAACATGGCGATAATGTTTATAAAACAATAACATGGAATAACAATTTACAAGTTTACCTGGATGCACTTTGATCTCGACACTGAATATGAAATTATTTTGAAATGATTATTAGTTTCGGACGTTAACGAAAATACATCAAACTAAGTTTAATTAAATTGTCTGACTGTAGTTTACCTGTTAATCCCGAAAAAAAAAGGCAAACGTACCTAGTTGTTGTTATGAACCAAATACATTTTGTTTACTTCAAACGAAATGAATATTTCATAATTGGAGTTGACAGTGATAGTTCAAATCGAACTTTACGAGATACAGTATATTGAGTTGTTTTTGTGAGTATATCAAAGCAAAATTTTATTAAATCCTTGCAACATTCTGAATTGGAAAAGCACATTGATGACTTAATAAAAATTACGGTTGTAAAATACAGACATGCCTTAAAAACCATAAGAAAAAGTTATTCCAAAAAAAAATGGAAAATTAAATATATCTTCTTCTTGTGTACATATCTACTTAATTTCTGATGTAAGCTGCATACCTGTAATGTACGACCCCAGTTTATCTGTGAAAAAATCATCGATTTCAAGTAAGAATATTATACATATAGACTAAGAGCTAGAGCCGAAAAATCATCGTCATAAGTAATATGAAGTTTGTCCTGTGGAATGCGTCCATTGGATATTGATAATTATGTTCACTTTCAGGCTGACCTTCAGTGGATACAGGAAGTAACAATATCAAAATCAGTGCAGGCACTAAAGGTTTTCACCTCCAATTTCGTTGAACTTTCATCGATTTGCATGAAAATTGGTGAGTAGTTAGAGCATACCTCAAGAAACAAAACTGACATGATGTCAACTATTTTATTAAAAATAACCCCACAAATCGATAGAGGGACAAATTTTAAGCAAAACTTGTTATATCCAATTATTAAAATAAATCAATATTTTTGAGTCATTAAAGATAAAAGATTTTTATTTTTCATGGGAAAAATGCATGCAGAAGATAAAAACATTGAATATATTCTTTACTTTAAAAGCCTTTTATAATTAATTAAAAGTGAGTTATTATAGGTGATTGAATATATATTTCTTTCGGCTTACTCAAATCTAAGTATTCACGCTTAAATAACGGGAAAACAATACATTTTATGACATATACTTGCTAATAACTTGTTAAAGTACTCAGAAATATCTATCAAAGGAGCTCCCGGAGAAGTTGATAGCATTAAATTTTATGCTCCAAAAATTTTTCAAAATTTATGCTCAAAAATTTTTTTCAAAAAAATGTTATTGTTTTTTTTTTAGAATAACTCCATCAATTTTTATGTTCTAATCAATTTTAATGTCAGGTTTAGCTAAATACCCTTTGAAAGGTAGTTTCAAGGGCTATAACATAGAATTAAACTTAATCTTTTATATCCCTTATTTTTCAAAATAAAATATTAACGAGCCCTGGATTACATGGTTCTTGCAGTAAAACTTATGTTTTAAACGTTTCTATCTTGGTTATTTTTTGTACTACAAAAATAATAAAAAAAGTAAAATATTTGCTAAAGAACAAACTAAAATTTGGTTTTGTATCATATTTTACGTATATCGATAATTTTGGAGTACCTATAAAAAAATGAAATTTACGAAAATTTTAAAAATCATTTAAATCATTTTTTTTTAAATACGCTTTTAAAACCAGTAAAAATTTTTGAGGTTATTACTAATGCTAAAATAAATAAAGTTTTATAAGGACTACTAAAAATTTTAATTTTTGTGAAAATAGTGTATGTTTAATTTTTTAATTTTTCCTAAAACATTCGAAAGGGTTCTTTTATTTTTATCATAACTTGCTTAGCTTTGATGCTATCAACTTCATTTGGAGCTCAATTATTGATAGGTTTTGTTGAGTACATCGACGAGTGTTTTGTAAGTATATTTTATAAAATGCATCGTTTTCCCGTTATACAGGGTGTCCCGAAAAGAATGGTCATAAATTATACCACACATTCTGGGGTCAAAAATAGCTCGGTTGAACCTAACTTACCTTAGTACAAATATGCTCATAAAAAAAGTTACAGCCCTTTGAAGTTACAAAATGAAAATCGATTTTTTTCAATATATCGAAAACTCTCAGAGATTTTTTATTGAAAACGGGCATGTATCATTCTTATGGCAGGACCACCTTAAAACAAAATTATAGTGAAATTTGTCCACCCCATAAAAAATTTATGGGGATTTTGTTCCCTTAAATCCCCCAAACTTTTGTGTACGTTCCAATATATTCATTGTTGTGGTACCATTAGTTGAACACAACGTTTTTAAAACTTTTTTGCCTCTTAGTATTTTTTCGATAAGCCAGTTTTTATCGAGATGCGGCTTCTTTTTTACTATATTTACATAAAAAATTTATGGGGGTTTTGTTTCTTTAAACACCCCAAATGTTTGTGAACGTTCCAATTAAACTATTATTGTAGTACCATTAGTTAAACACAGTGTTTTTAAAACTTTTTGCCTCTTAGTCTTTTTTTGATAAGTCAACTTTTATCGAGATGTGGCTTCTTTTTCAAAATATAGCAAAAAATTTAAGTTATAAATAAATTTTCAGATTATTAACAGGTGTCTATAATCATACTTAACCATATACAAATATGTGGTGGATTCGACAAATATTCCAAATATCTCGATAAACACTGGCTTATCAAAAAAGTACTAAGAGGCAAAAAAGTTTTAAAAACATTGTGTTTAACTAATGGTGCCACAATAATAATTTAATTGGAACGTACATAAAAGTTTGGGGGGTTTAAGGGAACAAAACCCCCATAAAATTTTTATGGGGTGCACAAATGTCACTATAGTTTTTTTTTTTAAATGTTGCTGCGATAAAAATTCCTCTTGTCCATTTTCAATAAAAAACCTCTATGAGTCTTCGATATATGAAAAAAAATCGATTTTCATTTTGTAAATTCAAAGGGCTGTAACTTTTTTTGTGTGCACTATTGTATATAGGTAAGTGATTACTTGATTACTTAAATTTGAATACTAGACGATAAAATATATATTTAATTAATTCTAAATGGTTTTCAAGTAAGGAATCTGTTCAATTTGTTACTAGTTTATTAAAACTTATAGTTTTTGAATTATTTATGAAAAACCGCTTTACATCATGCGTTTTTTTTCACGAAAAATTCAAATCTTTGATCTTAAATAACTCAAAAAGTATCGATTTATTTGAATAACTTGATATAACAAATGTTGCTTAGAATTTGTCCCGTTCGACTTGTGGGGTCATTTTTATTAAAATAATATTCACCCACGAGAAGAGGTGGCATTCACCCCCTCGGTAAAAGCGCAAGTAGACATTATGTCACTTTTGTTTCTTGAGGTATGCTCTAACTACTCACCAATTTTTATGCACATCGATGGAGGTTCAACAAAATCGGAGGTGAAAACCTTAACTGCACTGATTTTCCCATTTCATCCCTTATTGCTGTGAGCGGCCGTGGAGTAACGGCATAATCGCTGGCCTCATACGCCAGTGCACGTGGGTTCGAGCCCTGCCAAAGACAAACCATTTTCATTTCCAATAATGATACGAGCCGTCTCACCGTGCCTCGGAGAGCACGTAAAGCCGTCGGTCCCCCTGGGCTAGTGTACATCGGCACTAGTTACTTAAAACAGGGTTAAAGATGTAAATGGCGCCGGAACTGTCCGAAAGGATCTCCCCGGCAAAAATGCCATACGATATTATTATTATATACCCCTTATTGCTACTTCCTGTATCCACTGACATGTCAGTCTGAAAGGGCTAGGAAAGGGCTAGGAATATCATAATTATTATCAATATCCAATTGATGCATTTCAGAGGACAAACTCTATATTACTTATGACTAGACTTAAGCAAATATGCAAATAAAAAAGTATGAAATATGCGCATAAATATGCAGTATTTTATGCAAAAATATGCAGTATTTTATGCAAAATATGCATATTTATCTAGAAAATATGCATGTAATAAAAAATATTTACAATATTTTTTTATTTACAAAAATACTTACAATATTATAAATACAATACAATACATATACAACATACACAATTATTTTAACATATAAATATTATTTTGAGTTGTGGTAACAATAGATTATTATCAAATGATGTTCAAAATTTTCTAATAAAAATTTATGGCTTCTATCTGAATACATATATTTGTAAATAGAAAAACTTGTTTCGACATCAACTGATGTAACTGGGGCATTTTTCAAATGTACTATAATAGATGGTTGTAAATTAAGTGGTTCGGAAAATATCCCAGCTAGTACTTGAACCATTTCAGAAAGAACCTGGTAACCACTATTTTTTTTTCATAGTTACTTTAAATTTTTGAAAAATTTCCTTTCCAATAGTACCTCTAACGTTTTGACCCAATGACTCAAATTCTTTTATTAAAACTGTACTCTCTAACAATGATAATTTGGAGGATTCTAATTGAGTTATAGTTTCCTGGACAAAACTATAATTTGATTTTATGAATGACAGTTGCTGTTGGAGGATGTTATTTTGGAAGGCTTGCTTAGCTTCCAATAAAGATTGGCAACTATCATCCGTTAAAAGGTTAATTATTATTTTTTTAATCAACAAAATGATCAGCATATAAATTAGCTGCTTCCAACCACGTTCTCCAACGCGTTAAAATGGGTTGCGGTGGTAGTGGAACAGCAGGAAGCATACTTCTGTAACATTGTATTCTTACAGGTGATTTCAGGAATACCTTTTTGACGCTCGCTATTAAACTGTTAACTAGTGGAATTTTTTTTCTTACTTCCTCCGCAACTCTGTTTATTCCATGCGCTAAACAAGTGACATGTATTAAGTTTGGATAAAATATTTTTAAATTTTGCCCTGCTTTCACCATATATGGTGCGGCATCAAATAAAATAAGCAATAATTTATCATTAGGCATAGCAGCAGGAAGAAAAAAGTTTGCTAATGCTTCTTGTAGAAACCGTGATATTGTTAGAGCGTTGGTTTTTTCCACTTGCTTACTGGAAATTAAATACGATTTTGGAAAGGTTTCATCGCTAATTACACCAATCAATAAGTGCACAATGTATCTTTCTGATGAGTCAGTGGTCTCGTCCACATATATGTAAAAGTAATGATTACCTATTTCGGCTTTTATGTTGTGGATATCTGAGGAGTATAACAAATTGACAATATTTCTCTTTAGAGTTCGTTCACTGGGAATGTTTTGTTTGCAATATTTTTTAAAAAAAGGACTAAAGTTTTCATTAGATAATTTTGAAAACGGTATATTAGAAGATACTAATGCACGACAAAAGTCTTCGTTAAAGGTTTCTTGTTCGGTTTGTTTTTTGGAACTTGACTGAAAGCACTTGGACACTGAAGGTTGATATTTTTCACCGGATGTGGTTTTTGCTTTTTTAGCTAAATGTTTCGCAATTCTGACATGCTGATCTCTTTGAAATTTTTTTTAGATGAAATCTAAAAAGAATATAAATATTCTATAGTTGTACCCATTTTTAAAATCTAAGATTGTAGAAATAAGCTGAAAATGAACCGTTTTTGCATAACAATTAAAATACTTAAATTAAATCAAATAGAAATCGGTGTAGTAATCTTGCAAATGTCAAGAAATGACTGTGCAAGAAGGAAGAACCCCCAAATATTTACAAGAGGCTTTTGGTCTTTTCTGTTTACATTTAAAGAAAAAATACTGTGAGCATAAATTAAAAGCACTTAATAAAGTAAGTCCAATATATGATATGTTTTTGTTTTTAGCAAAATTAAAGCAAACTATGCTATTGTTAGAACAAAAAAATGTTAGCGAACTTTCAGTAGACTATTGAATGATTTGAATTATAAATAGGTATTATATTTTTTATCGCAAGGATTTTAAAAATTGCTTGAAAAAAGAAAAAATACATCTATTTATTGCGAACTAGCCTTGTGTCGGTACTTTTATTAAACATAATCTCCAATTTTAAAATCTTTGTTTGTACCACCGTGTAAATTTTTAATATAAAATAAAAAAATAATGCGTATACACTTACGGTTTTAAAATAACATGAGCAATAAACTTTATTCATATCCATAGCTCTTTGTAAGGTTTTATCCAAGTTAAAACATTGCTTATTTTCGGCATTTTCAAAGCACAATAATTATTTACAATTAGAAATACACGTTGTTTACGCCTCCAATTTTACAACAAAAGTGAAACCAAGTGAAACTGACCGTCAAAATAAAAAAGTTTTACCTAGAGACATTAACTGGGAGCAAACACAAACCCTGAATGCCAGGACAAAACGTGACAAAACTGTAAGCCGCTGTCTTTTGTTAGTTACTTTACCAAGAATTTGAATACCAAGTGATTATAAAACAAAACTAAATATTGGCATTTTCATGCTATCTGTAAGTTTGAATATAAAAATATATAGTTAACACCAAATTTTCAAATTATATATCACTTTATGCTCACTTTTATAAAAATATGCAAAATTTGACATTTTTGCATATATTTGCCTAAGTCTACTTATGACGATGGTTTTTCGGCTCTAGCACTCCGTCTAATATATATATATATATATATATATATATATATATATATATATATATATATATATATATATATATATATATATATATATATAGTTCAGCTCAACAGGCCTTAGGGGCCCAAGGCTTCAATTGTTTTCTTCCATTTCTTTCTGTCTTGTGCTAGGTTTTTCCAATCTTGTACCCTCAGCGACTTCAGATCTTCTTTTGCAGACTCCAACCATCTTCTTCGGGGGCGTCCTCTTTTTCTTTTTGTACCAGCCTCCGTGTTTATTAGTTGATTGGGAACTCTTCCTTCTTCCATTCTTGCTATATGCCCAAGCCATCTTAATCTTTGAATTTTGGCGAGTGTTGTTATTTTTGGTTGTCCATATATTTGCATTATTTCTTCATTCGTTCTTCTTCGCCAGATATTCCCCTCTTTTAAACCTCCATATATCCTTCTGAGGATCTTTCGTTCCCATCTATCTAATTTTACTTCCATATCTTAGCACTCCGTCTAATAGGGGAGTCAAAATCAAACAAGTTAGAACTTTTTGTAATTTGATTAAGAAATGTTTAATAAACAACATATCAAAAAGTTCTACTCCAGAAGAGGGTGCTTCATTTTTGGTTAAAGAAATGAACTGTAAAATTAATTGTTTTTTTTAAATAATTACGAAAATATAAATCTTAGAAACAAAAACTGATTTGACCATTGAAAAATTCAGAAAGTTTTACACGAAAAACCATATACCATAAACCATTGTATAAAGGTTTTTCTAAAATTAAAGCGGTAATTTCTATAACTTTTTATTTATAACCCTAAAGTCACCCTTCTCACAAACATTGGCGCACTGTATACTAGCGTTCGGCGAAGCGCACGGTTGAGTCATTTTAATATAATTCCTTAACTAATGGATCAAATGACGTTTTACAAATTGGACATGAAAGAAGAACATTTAAGCTTACTTATAATTATAATAAAAAGAAATAAAATGTACGGACATAAAAAGTACGGTGTGGGTGAAAAGTGAGACTTACATGAATTTTGTTTAAAAATGTGTAACTAATACAATTTTACTTATGTAACTCTCAAATTTGCAAAAATTACTTTTCAAACATCTTACTAAATCAAGTTTTATTCAAAAAAAAAATCTCAAAAATTTAGTTCAAATGATACGACGTAACAAACAATGTAATTTTTGAAAACTTCGTAGTTGGAGAGAATTATTACCAATTTAAGAGAATATTACCTATGTTTGAACAAACATATTATAATTTTATAGGTGTTTTGTTATTTGAAACATTAAGAGATACTCTTTGAAATACACTACACTATATTACATTAAACATAAAACAGACAACTTCTTTTTAAAAAAATGAGAAAGATAAAAAACGTAATAGAAAAACTGAAAAATATCAGTTAAAAAAATGTTTGTACAAAGTCATCAAAACTTTTTTTTGGGCAAATTACCTAAAATACATTTACAGTTGAGTTCATGAGTCTTTACCCGTGCGTTATTAATCTCTGGCGAGATAAAACACATATTGGTAACTCAAATTTTAACCCAAAATAGGAGCAGTAGCTAGTTACTCTTACTTGCTGTTGCGTTTAATAAATTTCAATTTCCAAATTATCATGGACTTATTTCGTAAGCTTTAAATGATGACGCACGGGTGGACTCAACTGTAATAACAAGCTTAAAAAATAATAAATGTTATAACAATTTTTTTGAGCTCTTAAGCGAACTGTTAAGCGAAATTCATATTTTTTTACATAACTCGTATAAATCTAAAAAAATTTAATATCTGATGGTTGCATTTTAGATTTTAGACCAGGTAGAGCATTATATGAAGAATAACTTTTTTCATAAAATTGATAATAAAATAATTACCACAATAATGGTAATAAAATAATGTTGGGTATCCATAATTTGAGAAAAATTGCATTTTTTTTTTCAATTAGAAGGATGTAATTGCATATTAAAACATAGTTTTTAATTAAAAACGACTTTTTATAATAACGTTTTTTTATATTCTGAAAGACAAAGGTATTTTACTCTTTGACGAAATTCATATTTTTAACGTACATCTTTACTAAGCAACAACATTTTTGTTTATATTAATAGTATTTTGTATTTTGACAACGGCACCCGATTTGGGCGTCGAAACGTTAATAAAAATCATTTTTTTAATAATATTGTGGCTTATTTCCCATTCTAAATAGTTAAAATTGTAAAAATGCCACAAGAAAATAGCTTCAGAACAACATTAAGAAACCGGTATGGGCCTAGCGTGTGTCAAAATTTTAGTAAATTGGAAATCTTCTACGAGAAACTGGCACACTGTCAAAATTCTATCAAATTCTTAAAACGATGTAGAGATAACAACTTAATACCGAAGGGCTTGAGGTTACGGCCAGCATACTCAAGCAGAAGACTCCAAAATATTCTACATAGAGCCAGTTTGTCAATGATCCGGGAAAGGTTACAATTTCACAGGTCAAATTTATTTTTTATTGAACAAGACATCGTAAGTATTAAAGATTTGCTTTTCGGAATGATATCAAATTCTGATTTTGATCGAATTATTTTTAGTTTACACATAATTTATCAAAATTCATATCAGAAACAAAGAAATATACATTTAAATAAATTTAATATTCTTTTAGAACAAAATAGTATACATACTTTTGATAACCTAAATAGAAATAATGACATATTAGCGACAGTTGTCAATCTATCAAATAGACAGTTAAATGCAACGGAGAATTTGGTATTGTCAAAGGGTTTAAACTATGCTGTTACTCATCCATCTATTCCAAAATTAGACATAATTAGTTCAGTGGAAAAAATATCACAGTGTTTACCAACTCATGAAAAAGAACAGTATAGGGTACTATGTAAACTTGAATTGGAAAAGACAAATCAAATTGAACAGAACATCAGTAAAGAGGAAATTAAAGCTTTAAAAACTTTAAAAAATGATGACTCCATAACGATTCTACCAGCGGATAAAGGAAATGCAACTGTAATAATGGATAAAATACAATACGAGGACAAAATTACAGATCTAATTACAAATGGACCTTATACCAAATTAACGAAGGATGCAACGAAGACACTGGAAAACAAAATCTATAGAACTTTATTCAAATTTAAAAATGATCTAACATACTATCAAAGAAAATTAATTACACCTCATTACAGTAAGTCACCACATTTTTATGGAGTACCGAAAATTCATAAAGCGAACATACCACTTAGACCCATTTGTAGTACCATCAGTTCTCCTTGTAGTGAACTATCAAAATTTTTATTAAACATTATAAAACCATTTGCTAATAATGATGACACATTTATAAAAAATACAAAACATTTTGTAAACAAATTATCAACTATTGAGTTTAATCCAAATAATATTTTAGTAAGTTTTGACATAAACAGTTTATTTACAAATGTGCCATTAGATAAAACTTTAAACATAATCAAAACGAAATTAGAGAATGATGATACATTGAGAACTAGGGCAAAACTAAATGTATCAGATATAATGGAGTTATTGACATTATGTACTAATAATACCTATTTTCAACTAAATAATGAATTTTATAAACAAAATTTTGGTCTAGCAATGGGCTCCTCTTTATCTCCATTATTGGCTAATATATTTATGGAGGATTTCGAAACTAATATCATTTCTAAACAAAATTTAAAACCCACTGTATGGTGGAGATATGTAGATGATGTGTTTTCAATATGGCCTCATAGATCAGAATTGTTGGATACATTCCTGAATATTATAACCGATCAAGAAGAGACAATAAAATTTACAATGGAAAAGGAATATAATAACACCCTGCCTTTCCTCGATGTTTTAGTCTTAAAGAAGGATACTGGATATGAGACTCAAGTGTATAGAAAACCAACACATACCAACAGATATCTCAATTACAAATCAAATCACAACATCAACGTTAAAAAGGGAATCATAAAATACTTATATGATAGAGCCAAAATTACTTGTTCTAACGAAAATTCCTTTTTAGAAGAAAAACAATTCTTAACATCTGTTTTATTAAAAAATTATTATCCTTTATCGTTTATAAATAAGGAATTGTCAAGATTGGATCGAATGGAACAGAACAACATAGAACGGGATCCTACAACATTCACAAGAAATAATACGAGGAAAATATCAATACCATACATAAAAGGACTATCCGAGAAACTTAAAACAATAGGAAATAAATTCAACATTTCAACAACATTCAAAACAACCAACACATTGAGATCTATTCTATCTAAAACTAAACCTAACAATGAACAAGAAAGGACAAAGAATTGTATTTATAAAATACCTTGTGAATGCGAACAGTTTTATATAGGTGAAACATCAAGACCATTAAACGTTAGAATAAGTGAACATCAATCTTATATTAAAAATAGAGAATTTGATAGATCTCAAATATGTCAACACGCATGGGATAATGAACATAGATTTCAGTGGAGAGATTCAAGTATAGTCCTGAAAGAAACAGATAGTAAAAAGAGAAAAATCAAAGAAGCGGCTCTAATTATGCTAAACGAGACCAATTGTGTCGCAAATTCCTCGGTGGAATGCAGTAGGATGTGGATACCCATACTGAAAGAGGAAGTCAATAGAAAGAAAATACCACAATTAGTAAGTCAATAGTCGAGTTAGTACATATTTTATATTTTAGTATTACTTATATACCCATGTATTATTGATATTATTTATAATTTAAACAAAATTATAGTAAAGTCAGAATTTGGTATTAATTTTGAGAGTAAATTAAATGTAAGACCAAATACTTACGATGTCGGGATAGTATCACGAGGTTTTTACTGGTTTTCCCTCGTGATTTACTATGAGATCTCTAACGCGAGAATTTTAATGTCACCGTTGCATGTGGTTGTCTTTTTAAAGACAGATCACATGCTATGATTTTTTTTGTGACGGATATTCTTGAGTTGGGGTTGATTTCATGTAATCGAATGAACTATCTTTCAGTAAAGTCGTCCCAGGAACGCAACTCATAAATATTGGCAATATCATTTTAAAGTCTTCTACTTTAAAATGTATCATATGTATCTGAATTGCCGATATAAATGAGTCAAATTAAATAAATTATTAGAAGAATTTTTTTACTAAGCAACAACATTTTTGTTTATATTAATAGTATTTTGTATTTTGACAACGGCACCCGATTTGGGCGTCGAAACGTTAATAAAAATCATTTTTTAATAATATTGTGGCTTATTTCCTATTCTAAATAGTTAAAATTGTAAAAATGCCACAAGAAAATAGCTTCAGAACAACATTAACGTACCTCGTATAAAACTGATAAAATGTGATATCTGATGGTTGAGTTTTAGATATAAGTATTCAGAGCCTTTTATGAAGAATAACTTTTTTTTCGTAAAATTGCTAATAAAAAAGTTTTCCATATGATTCCTAATTACGCCGACATACTGTATAAGAGCTCAAAATTTTGAATTTTCAAATGTAATGCCATATTTGGATTCAGCGTATTCGAAAACAAAATAGAAACACATTTTATCAAAGTAAAATGATGAATTCAACGATATTTTTAAAATTGTTTTTCTACAACCGTGTTAAAAATGCAATTTTTAGCACTCCATAGGAGCGTTAAAAATGCAACTTTAAAGCACTAGTGCTTTAAAAATTTTAAGGCACTGCAGTCAAAAGTGAATAATTGCCAAATTGTGAAACGTCAAAATATTTATATTTCATTTATTAACATTAATAATTTAAAAATAAGCAATTTGAAAAAGGTGGTTTAAAAGGCTTTTAAAATTTAATTTAAATTGTATTATTGTATTTTTAACACGTTTGTAGAAAAAAACTAACGTATTGACAGTATAGGCAGTTTTGATGTATATATGTCAAGAAAAATATAAAAATGGAATGTCAGTCAAGTTCAAGTAAAAGTTTTTGTAGGTATTGTTCTGTATTTGAGAATGAATAAATTATAATGGTTGATATATAAGACGCTTGTAGAAAAAATATTGTATGATATACGTGTTAAAAAGTACATTTTTCTACGAGCGTGCAAAAATGTCTACTTTGAGTTTTAGTTTAGAAAGTTTTACTTTTCCGCACGCGTTTTACTTTTCCGCACGCGTTTTACTTTTCCGCACGCGTTTAGATATTTTAATATGGCCTTAAAATAATTATAATACATGCAATAAACTAATATTTAGATATTATTTACTATTTTATTTCAAATGAATCTTATTGTGTTCTAGTCCTGTCGCCAGGGGGGGTACAACGGCCTCCTTAATTCAGATGGACTTACCCAAGTTTTTTTTATATATTTTGACCCGCAGAATACGAATTTTTTGGGCAACAGTTGATCCGGATGTCGATAACATTGTTATAGACAAAGAACTTGAGGAATTACATAACAGTGATTTCTCGCAAAACAAAACATCTTTTTGTATTTTTTGGGTCATTCTAGGCAAAAAATGCTCTGACAAGTTTTTTCGTAGGATGCATAGTTTTCGAGATAACAGCGGTTGAACTTTCAAAAAATCGAAAAATTGCAATTTTTGAACCCGAATAACTTTTGATTAAAAAATAAAGTAGCAATTCTGCTTACCGCATTTGAAAGTCTAAGTCAAATTATATCGGTTTTGATTATTTGCCTTGCTAAAAATGTATTATTTTATTGTTAAACAAAGCTATAAAAACCTAGTGCGCGAGTGATGTTTCAATGATTTCTCATTTAAAATCGAACGAGTAGGTAGAGTAGCTACAAGTGCAAGCGAGGCAATTTCTACGTAGCATGCGTTAAAACGCATGTATTAGGCACGGGAAACACTATGTGTTTATAGCTTTGTTAACCAATAAAAAAATTAATTTTTAGCAATGCAAATAATCAAAACCGATATAATTTGACTTAAACTTTCATATGCGGTAAGCAGAATTGCTACTTTATTTTTTAATCAAAAGTTATTCGGGTTCAAAAATTGCAATTTTTAGATTTTTTGAAAGTTCAACCGCGGTTATCTCGAAAACTATGCATTCTACGAAAACACTTGTAGAAATATTTTTTGCTTAAAATGACCCAAAAAATACAAAAAGATGTTTTGTTTTGCGAGAAATCGCTGTTATGTAATTCCTCAAGTTCTTTGTCTATAACAATCTTATCGACATCCGGATGAACTGTTACCCAAAAAATTCGTATTCTACGGGTCAAAATACATAAAAAAAACTTGGGTAAGTCCATCTGAATTAAGGAGGCCGTTGTACCCCCCCTGGCGACAGGACTATTCCTGCTTTAATGAATTTAACGCGACAATTCGATGAAATAAAATTATTTTGACATAATATTCGAAAGTCAAATCGGTAGACAATAACAGTCGTTTTGAATCATCGTATTGGAAACCAAGATCGTCGTCATGCTAACAACTAATTATATTGAAAGTTTGGTTTTGACAAACAAAAAATATTGTTCCTAACTCTTGCAGAAAGTCTCTTTTTCGCACTCGACTGCTTGCCAAACTCCCGCTTCGCGTGGTTTGGCAAACTGCAGTCGCGTGCGGAAAAGTATGACTTTCTGCACTTGTTAGGAAAATAACTATTTTAAGGGACTCATGTGAATTGCAAAATTCGCTTCACTCATTATGCAAAGTTTCACATGCGTGCCTTTTGGTCTATTTAATAGAATTATTTAAGTTGGACAAATGCCAGATGAATGGAGAAGCAGTATATTAGTACCTGTCTACAAAAACAAGGGAGACATACAACAATGTACAAACTACAGGGCTATAAAACTACTTAGCCACACCATGAAAATATGGGAGAGAGTAATAATTATTGATTGACGGATACGTGAAGAAACTGAAATATCCGATAATCAATTTGGTTTTATGCAGGGCAGATTAACAACAGATGCAATTTTCATTGTAAGGCAACTGATGGAAAAATACAGGAATAAAGAGATCAACGCTCATATGGTATTCATTGATCTTGAGAAAGCATACGATAGAGTTCCTCGAGAGATTCTCTGGTGGGCAGGGGCGGCTCCAGGATTTTATTTTTGGGTAGGCAAGCTACCGGGGGGTCTGGGGGAAAATTTTTGGAAATGACAAACGAAATTGTGAGTTTTTAGGCTCTCTCTGACTTAATTTTCCAAACAACTTGTTAAGTGAGTTAATGCCTAGCTGGAGGTAACAATTATACTAATATATCTTTTCCAAGAAACTTAATGTAGGCCTACCTCTATAGTCTAGTCTTATGTTATAAATTTAATAAACTTACCGGTACCTGATACAGAACTCTGTTAGGGTAAGTGCACTATGTATATATAATGTATTTAGCCTAATTAGTATTGGGAAATAAAAACGACAAAATCAAATTGACGAGGCAAATCACACAAAATGTATTACACAAGTTAGTTATTCTTACAGTGTTCAAAAAAGAGTTGTACATATTATTTTAAAATGTTTAATGAATTGTTTAATTGAACCTTCTATTGAACAGAAAAATGTAACTGATGGAGTTCATTTTAAAAGGAACTTTAGTGTTCTCCCTTTTTGAGCGGCGAATTCGTCTACAACAATTTCAGGGTGACATAGGAGATTGTAGCTAAGTTCTCGTTCTATTGAAATCACTCCCAAACTGTGAAGTCTTTGCCCCATCATTGTAGATCTTAAGCAGTTTTTAATTCGTCTCATCGATGAGAAACTTCTTTCAGCTGTCGCCGAACTTACAGGCATCACTAGAAAAACGGACACTATATATCTCAACTCATTGAATGAACCGAAGGAAAAAAGCTCTTTATACAGATCTTCTGTACTTTTACATTTGGAAAACATAGATTTGCCTAAGTCACACTGTGCTTTTAGTTGAATGCAAAACTCTTCATCTTTTCCCCAAAATTTAGGAAAGGAACACAATTCTTTTGGATCCAGAAAATTTTGTGAGTTTGGATTACATGATGATATGCAAGCTAGAAGACTTGAATTTTCTGAGAATCTCTTTTCCATTTCTTCTGAAATATTATCAACTATGCTAAAGAGTTCTGCTTTAAATTGAGTTTTTTTAGAAACACTTTCATCATTGCACGTTGATTTCCCTTTTCCGGTAGTTTCAAAAACTAAAAAGTCAGATAGACTGCTGGATGGCGTCTGCTTTCTTATAGGTCTGTTTTCCACACTAAAGTCACTCACACTTCCTTGAACTTGAAAAATGTCTTGAGCTTTTTTGTATAACTCTTCAAACTTGTCATCTGTTCGCATCTTACATAGACTTTATATTGTTGCTTTAATAAGTCTTAAGCTTTTCCCAATGTCAATGTTTGATGACTGTAGTTGCTTGGAAAGTATGTTTAGGTAGCATAAAATTTCGTCTAAGCAAACAAGAAAATAAATTACATCAAAAGAACGAAATTGGGTGAGGAGGCCTTTAGCTTCTGCAGCTTCTCTTGGCTAAGCTTTATTTTGAGAACATTTTTGCAGTGCCACTACAATTGAGCTAAACTGGGTTTTGAAAAAGTTAACTCCTTTGTACTTTGAGACCCATCTTGTGTCGCTATGCTGGGGAACTTTCAACTTCACTTCAGCCTGTGAGCATGACAGTGCACATATGGGCAGGGGTTTCCCGTGATTTCCCTCACTAATGCCTGTACACCGGAAAATTTTCCAGACATAACGGATGCTCCGTCGTAAGACTGGCTGACACAGAGCTGAATATTAAGCCCGATGTGGTTTAAAAAATGTTGTATTTTGTTTGCCAGAGCTAATGCGTCCAGCTTAGTCAATTGTACAAAACCAAGAAATCGTTCTCTTATCCCTGATTCTAAAACGTATCGGCAGCAAATGCTCATTTGTTCTTTATGGCCTTCATCACGAGCCTCATCAATGATCAAACTATAGACTTTGCTTCCATTTTTAATTTCTTCTACAATATTTCTTACTATTATATTAGAAGCTGCAATCAGAATATCAGCTTGAATGTCTTTTGATGTGTATTTAGCATTCTTAGGCATGTTTTTCATATCGTGGTCCAATTTTTCATTTTCAAGACACAGTAAATTAATAAGTTCCTTAAAATTTCCAGAATTGGTCTCAAGAGGCAAACTTTCAGATTCTTCTTCTAATTCTCTGTTTTCGGTATTATCTTCTTCTCCAGACTCTTCTTGTTCAGAATCATCACTGCTATCAGGGGTTCCTTTCTGCTCAATCTGGGGCAATCGTGCTTTCACTTCTCGGTGTCCCCTTAAAGCAATATTTTGTCTGGCACAAAATAATGCACTTCTGACTTCAAGCACTCTCGATTTTTTTCAATTTCTTTTGCGATTTGATCATTGATTTTGGTAGTAATAGCAACAGTTTTTTTAGAATCAATCCAACCTTTATACTTTGAAATGCACATTTTGTGAGAATTTGACGTCTCGTGTTTATCACACATTTTGCCAATATTTTTCCAATCATTATACCCTGTGTTGATAAGGACGTTATGACTTTTTTGTACTAAAAAATGGCTACAATAAAAACAAAACACTGCATCTTTGGTGATAGAGTACTCCAGCCAAGCAAATTTATCGTACCAAATGCTTTTAAAAGATCTAGAATTTCCACTAATGACCCGCCTAGGAAAATTTGTTCTTGGCTGCGTGGGCCCAGAACTACAGTCAATGCTAATGTCTATGATGACAGGCGGAGCCGCATTAGTTTTGTCCGGTAAGCCTATTGAGGAACGCGGCAGCGTTCCGCCCCGCCAAGTCCTATTAATATTAGAAGTAGAAGTAGGCCTAATGTCTATACCTGTATGAGGCTGCTGAGGCTCTTCTAACCTGGGCCTTTTATTTTTACTGTCATTATCATCTGGATCACTTTTTAATTGAACCTGCACTTCCTTCACTTTTGGCTTTAGCTTCACAACAAATCTGTCCATCGACATCACGTAACATAACAGTCACAGCACACCGTATAATAATAATTCACTTCGAAACTCATGAACTGTAAATGCAGACTGACACTGACAGACTGGCAGTGGCACTGTGCTGTGGATGTGGCAGTGGCAGTGGCAGTGGCGACGGCCAGTGAGGGTGAGTGAGAGAGGGAGACTTGAACGTGCACGAGAGTGTGGGGGGGAGGGGGTGGCGGTTCTGTGTAACCTTGAGCCCGCCCGCGCGGCCCTGCTAACAACGCCGGCTGTGTCACTACGGCTCTGGCAGTGTAATACACGGCTCGCCCCATTGCGTGATGTATGATCCACAATTCCACATGCGTTGCCCACAAATTTTGGGTGGGCAGTTGCCTACCCTACCTACACGCTAAAGCCGCCACTGGTGGTGGGCACACAATAAGAAAGGAGTCCCTGGCGAATATGTAAAGATTGTGAGATATATGTATGAAGGAGTAACGATTAGTGTTAGGACAGGTGTGGGAGAGACCGATAAATTTCAGGTGAAAGTAGGACTGCACCAAGGCTCGGTGCTTAGTCTTTATTTATTCTCATTAGTTTTGGATCAGATAACAGCGAAACTGCAGGGTATTCCATGGTGCCTAATGTATGCTGATGATGTAGTGTTAATAGGAAATAGTGAAAGAGACTTGGAACAAAAACTGGAACAGTGGAGACAAGCTCTGGAGCAAAAAGTTTTAAAACTTAGTATGACAAAAAGAGAGTATTTTAAATGTTCATTTAAAGATGGAGCTACTACAAATAAAATGGTATCTTTGGATGGTGAAATGATTGTGAAAAGCAATAGTTTTAAGTACCTAGGATCGGTATTACAGAGTAATGGAGATGCATGCAGTAGAGTTAGGGCTGGATGGATGAAGTGGAAAGAACCGAGTGGTGTGTGTGTTGTGTGACAGAAAAATTCCAATGAAGCTGAAGGAAAAATTATATAAAACAGCTGAAGGGAAAATTCAGTGAAAAAGAAAGGGGAACAACGAATGTATGTGGCGGAATGAGAATGCTTAGATGGATGAGTGGAGTAACAAATAAGGATAAAATTAGAAATGAGTATATTAGGGGAAGTTTAGGTGTGGCACCAATTGATACCAAAATGAGAGAGCATAGGTTAATATGGTTTGGTCATGTTCAACGTCGAGACGTTAATCACCCAATACAAAGAATAGCTGAAGTGCAGATTCCTGGAAGGAGTAGGAGCGGAAGACCAAAGAAGACCTGGGGAGACGATAAGGCAGGACATGTTGGTAAAGGGGATTAATATTGATATGACCCAAGATAGAATTGTGTGGAGAAATGCAATTAGGGAAGCCCACCCCGCATAGGGATAAGGCAAAGAGATTGCCGCTGGTGTTCATACAATCCAACTCAGGCTAAAAGTAGTTGGTCATCAGTGATCATCCTGGTATTGGAACCATCAACACAATCTTCACACCAAAAATTTACTTTTTGGAGATGCATTTGATGCTCTTCGACCTCAACAGGATTAATGTCGTCCCGAATTCAACATTTCTGTGTATTAACGTATTAATCTAAAAAAATGAGCCTTA
The DNA here is from genome assembly GCF_917563875.1 of Diabrotica virgifera virgifera. Classification (NCBI taxonomy): domain Eukaryota; kingdom Metazoa; phylum Arthropoda; class Insecta; order Coleoptera; family Chrysomelidae; genus Diabrotica; species Diabrotica virgifera. Next base: position 103,819,165 of record NC_065448.1, on the reverse strand, counting down.
TAATAACTGAATATGATTTTTTGATGAAAACTAGAGCCATCTTCCAAATTGAAAGCCTAATCCACGATGTAAAATTTATCAATTTGTGGTTTGCGAAAGGCTAGAGTTCTTGTAAGTGACGTAAAAGTGACTGCCTCAAATTCTCCTGCACACTCTCACGGACAATATTGATATTTTGGGAAGAGCTTCCGTTTCATATACAGAGAAGTTCAAAATAATATTAATAGTCCCATACTATTGGGTTTTTCCCATTGATTTTAATATTAATAGTCTCCCGTTTTATACCGCTAACGCGGCTTTGGGACTATAGCAGGGTAGTCTGCTATCTAGGGCCTACGGTATACAAGGAAGGTAACAAGGCCAGTGCTACGCTTCTACAGCCTATTATTATCCCTGGTTTTATCCAAGGTAATCCTTTTATTCAGGCTGAGTCGACCTGAGGCTTATAGCCATTGAAAAATATCTAGATGTTCTCGCCGGCGCGGCGCTGAGTTTTGAACCCCGGCCTACCTGCATGGATGTCAGACATCCTACCTCCTGAGCTATCCGGGCTGAGGTGGTAAGTGAATTTTGATTCTATCTTTGGTACTGAATTCTGCCACTTCTCTGCATATACAGAGAAGTTCAAAATTATGAAATAAATGCAATTTTTCGAGATTTTTTGAAATATAGGTATATCCTGATAGTGAGGTCATCCATCTGGGCGTGATGACGTAATCGATCATTTTTTTAAATAAGAATGGATGTTGTGTGCTAGCTCATTTAAAAGGTTATTCAATTGTCTATTCAGGAATATAAAAATTAACATAGTTATCTATACAGGGTGTCCAAAAATTTATTTTTAATTAAAATAATTGACACAAAAAGAAGAATCTATTTAATTTATCTAATTCAAAATAAATTTTACTATTGTCAGAAAACAGAAAAAAAAATATTTGACAAATAAACATTGCTTTTCGCTTAAGGGGGTAGGTGCAAAATTTTGACCCATTGCTATGTATTTTTTTTTAGAATCCTGAGAAAACAAGTAAGTATTTTTGAAAAATTTAAACTTCAAAATTTTAAAATCACATAAATTCTTCTTTTTGTGTCAAATAATCTAATTCAAAACAATTTATTTTTGAGACCCTGTATAAATAATTCGGTTCATGCCTATATTACTGAACAGAGAATTGAATAACCTTTCAAATGAGCTAGCACACGACACACGACCCATATTCTCATTAAAAAATGATCGATTATGTCATCATGCCCACATGGATGACGACACTAGTATGACATATATATGATAAAAAATCAAAATTTAAAAATAAATATCGACCTTTCTCAGCATTTTTCCCTAAAGCGGCATATTCTCGAAAAAATAAATTTATTCCACCATTTTTAACCTCTCTTTAATATAGACGTATTGGGTTATTTTTATACTGAACCAGTGGACTCAAATTTATTCACCACCCTTTGAACAATTGTCTTGGTAAGACGATTATGACGACACAAAATTGGCGAAATTCGCTGAAGGTTGTCCGCACGGACCAGCTAATTAGACAAAATAATTTTATCATTTACACGTACCATAGTACGCTATATGCATCCATAGTTAATTGACAAAACATACTAAATAAACGACGTCTAATTAGACAGATCCAGCTTGAACAATATGGCCTGTACAGTTATATTAAATAAAAAAGGGTACAAGTATTAGAAAGAGAAGTTAACGTCATCCTATTTGTGTAAAACCGGCTGGAATTTTTGGAGGTTATCAAATGTCACAGGTTATTAAAAATATAAATCATTGGCGTTGATTTTTTGAAAACGTCACAGTTGACAGTTTTTAATTTTTGCTAAAAAACCTCATCAAACCTAATTTAGTGTGAAAACAGTTGTTAATTCTTGTTAATTTTTTATTTATCGTTGATAAGAAGTCGAGGTCCGCTGGGATGAACAGCCTCGGCTTCTTTTCGCAGTGAATATCTGTTGTGAATTTTGTTGTGTTTGACATTTGATTTTTTGGAAGAAAACTTAAAAAAGACAAATCTGTGATTATCGTTCGAGGTGAACGGACGACTCATCCAAAGGGTAAGGGCCAAAACTATCTATATTTCCCTGTTAATTTCTAATTTGCATCGACTGGCGTAGATTTTAAATTCGTCAATCTGCCGCATAAGATGGAGGAAGAAGTTCCTCCCGATCCTCCTCCACCACCTGACCCTCCTAATAAAATCAACCAACATGAATGTCAATCTCAACCTCCAATTATTCAGAAAAGTCTTAAAGGAAAAAAACAAATACTATTTTCGGAGACCGACATAGGTCCTTATGAAGTATTTGTCCAGGGTCAGGATAAAAATATTGGAGATTACCACGTGTTAAGTATAGCTAAATCTATTTCTGTTTTAAAAATTAAAGACATCACGAAAATCAGTAGAAAAGGTAAAAACAGGATAGGGGTATTATTTGCCACTAGAAAAGCAGCCAATGATTTCGTTGTGAGGAAAGATTGGGAAGCCCTAGGGTATGACGTGTTCATTCCATTTCATCAGATTTCTTGTAGGGGTATAGTAAGGGGAGTTAATAAAAGATTCACAGAGGAAGAAATAAAGGAGGCATCAGAAACCAACTTGGCTTTATGTAAGATATTAAGTGTAAAGCGAATGAACCGGAGAGTACAAGTGGATTCAAAGGTTGAATTTGTCTCCACGGGAACTATTAGCATAACTTTTTCAGGAAAAACTATTCCTAAAGAAATTTCCATATATCAACTACCAATGAGGGTCACACCATTCATCAGCCCTGTTCTTCAATGTGGAAATTGCTTACTTTATGGCCATTCTACGAACCAATGTAGAGGAAAAAAGAAATGTGCTAGATGCGGAACTTCTCATGAGGATTCTTCATCTAATACGTGTACAAAATATTGCATTTTCTGCAAATCTTCTGACCATGAATCAAATAGTCGTAATTGTAGAGAGAGAGTCAGACAAAAAGATATTAAGGATCTAATGTCCTTTTCTAATCTATCTTTCTATGAGGCAAATCAGCAGGTTCCTAGGATCCATAATATTTCATCTTTAAACATAAACGATTTCCCCCCCTTACATAGCGATCAGAATAATTCTAATGGCATCTTACCACAGGAGAGGAGGTCTGCAGCCTCAGCTCAATATTCAAAACCTTTTAGTCAAGTCACTCAATCTCCACCAAAAAGAAGAAGACCTTCAATACAAGAAAATACAGGTTATGATAAAATCTCCCACCAAAGACTACTTATTAATCCATCAGGTAGAAGAATAAATGAGCCTTCGACTTCAAAATTCAATCCTGCTCACTCTGATTCTCAAATCACTAACTCACAATCTTTATCCCAACTTCATTTGGATTTCAATCAGGCCATGTCTATGCTGAACCAATCTCACAGGGAGCTCGTCATGACCTTCATTGGGGACTTAATAAACTCAAAATCATACTCCATTCCTTACAATATGGCAGATCTAAAGACTAGCATAAACAAAAGTGTATCACCTTTCAATACAAATGTAAACCAGGGTCGGAGGGGAATAGAGGATCTCGAGCCTGAGGATTCGAGATCTTTTGACTCCTTGGTCTAGCAAACATACTCTTTATAATGAATCCTAACACTCCGATAACTATTATTCAGTGGAATATACGTTCGTATAACACTAATTCTGACAATCTAAAAATCCTTATAAAAAACCTTAACCCAGATATAATCCTTATTAGCGAATCTTGGCTCTCAAACCAACATGTTATAAGATGTAGAGGGTATCAAATAATCAGAAAAGATCGAGAGGATGGCTATGGCGGATTAATTACTCTTATCAAAAATAATATTGATTATAGGGAAATTCAAATTGCCAATCCAGGCTTCAATCATGATGTCCAATTCCAACTCACATTTCTCCCTAACTTTAATTTGAATATTCTTAATATATACTGTCCACAAGACAACTCTATCTCCAAATTCAACTGGTTTTCCCTTGTTAAATTACTTAATAAGCCATTTTTAATCATGGGTGATCTAAATTGTAATCATAAGGCATGGGGTAGTTCTAGAGACAGTCACAATGGTAGGATTATTTTTGATTCTTTGGAGGAACTTGAGCTAGTATTTCTCAATGATGGGTCCCCAACTAGACTGGTGGCCCCAGGAGGCAGTAAGTCGGTAGTAGATCTAACAATGGCATCAGTCGATGTGGCAGCCAGTGTGGGCAAGTGGTCCACTATTTCAGATACTGGAACTAGTGACCACTTCCCCATAATATGTCAGATAGGTGTATGTCCTCAATCTCCCCCGCATTCATGTAAAAGAAGAAATCTAAAGAAAGCTGATTGGTCTACTTATCATAACAATTTAAACAGCATTTTCTTAGCTTCTCCCAGGGAAGATTACGAATTTTTTACTAACTCCATATCATCGGTAGCTGATGAAACAATACCTTGGCTTCACCCTCCTAATAATTCCAAATACCACATTCCATGGTGGGATGACTCATGTGCTGAAGTCGTCTCTGCGAGAGTGTCTGCCTTAAAAAAATTTAAAAATATCCCCTCAATGGAAAACTATATCGAGGCTAAAAAGAATATAGCCAAATCAAGAAAATTCCTAAAATCAAAACGTAAAAAGAGTTTCAGACTATTTTGCAGTAAATTAAATAGAAACACTCCTCTAAAAGTTGTGTGGGAGAAAATTAATAAGGTATCGGCTTCGAAACCTTCAATATATACACAATTGCCCTCTACTCCTATATCCCACGAAATTCTATGTTGCTTAACCCCCCTTTCCGCTGTCAATAAAGTATTGGTTAGATCTCCTCAAGCCCTAGAACCGCCATTTGCTCTCGACGAGTATCAGAACTCCCTCTCAATTAAATCTGACTCGGCTCCTGGTTTGGATCAGATTTCCTACTCAATGTTAAAAAATCTTCCCGTTGTTGGATCTTTGTTATTAATTCAACTTTTCAATGAAAGTCTTAGAACGGGTATAGTTCCTGTTCAGTGGAAACAATCAGTAATTTTACCTATAATCAAAAAAGATAAAGATTGTAATAATCCGTTAAACTTTAGACCAATAGCTCTTTCTTCATGTGTAGGCAAAATGCTCGAAACTCTTATAAAGAATAGAATAGAGTGGATTGTGGAACATAATAAGATTTTTAATCCACTACAACTAGGATTTAGAAGGGGTAGAGGTTGTACGGAATGCCTTACATACCTCACCTCAACAATTCAAATAGGCTTCGCTCAAAATCAATACACTGTTGGCATATTTCTAGATATCTCTTCTGCTTATGATAATGTCAATATATCACTCTTGTATTCCAAATTATTAAAGTATAACATTCCAACCCAACTGGCTAATTTGATTTTCTGCCTTCTAAATGATAGAGAGCTATTTGTCAAAGACAAACTGGGACAAACCCATGGCCCAAGAAAATCAAGTCTGGGACTACCCCAAGGTTCCCCATTAAGCCCTATCCTCTTCAACCTATATTGTCTTTCCCTGTATAATTTAATCCCCTCTTCATGCAAACTAATTCAGTATGCAGACGATTTGGTTCTTCTGATTAGAGGGAGTGATATTAATGAATTGGTAATTAATGTAAATAAATTATTGATTCAGATGGAATCATGGTTGCTAGACCACAATTTAAATCTGTCTAAGAACAAATCTTCTGCAATATTATTTACAAAAGGAAACACGAAAATCTCTCCCCCTAACGTAATATTTTGTAACCAGAATATTGGTTGGGTGGATTCAGTCAAATACCTGGGGGTAAATATTCAAAAAAACTTAAAGTGGAATTCATATGTAAACTCAATAGAACTAAAAGTAAATCGTGGCCTGAATGTGATGAGAGCTCTTTGTGGGACTTATTGGGGAAGTGATCCAAAAACCTTACAAATTGTACACAATGGTCTGATTCAGAGCCATCTGGACTATGGCTGCCAGGTAATTTTCGATTGTCCAACTTCCTTAATTAAAAGATTGGAGAAACTAAAATACAAAAGTATCCGAATTATAACTGGATGCATGAAATCTACCCCTATTCATGCTCTCTTAAGTGAAAGTGGTCAGATCTCGCTTAAATCTAGATGGGAATGGCTTAGCTCTAAATTTATATTAAAAAATTTAATGTTAATTGGCAACCCAATTATTTCCGCTCTCGACCTGTTAGACTTGGCAATTCAAATGAACCAAAATCATTGGAAAAACAGAAGTATTCCATTTCTAGTGCTTTTAAAAAACAAATTTAAAAGTACTTATCCCAACTTATATTTAAGTGACTTATACCCATGCCATAACTTTGAACTAGACCATCAATTATCAACAATTCCAATCATAAATATCCAATCTAATCGTTCAGATGAACTTGCCTTAGTTCAACTCCAAAAAATAATTCTAAATAAACCTAGTCACACCAAATTCTTCACGGACGGCTCGGTTAATGATGAAGGATCAGCAGGCTTTGGTGTCTTTAGCCGAGAGATCAACTATTCTTATACCAGTAAACTACCTAAGTATACCCAAATATGTACGGCTGAGATTGTCGCAATTAATCATGCCCTCCAAATTATTTTGAAAAATGGGATTAAACAAGCAATCATCTGCTCGGACTCTAAAAGTGCCTTACAGAAAATAGGCAGATCAACCTATTCTATGGAAACAGAACATTCATCGTTCATGACCAAGAGAGGCATCATTGAAGCGAAAGAAAATAACGTTAATATTAGTCTGGCATGGATTCCAGGACACTCGAATATTAAAGGGAACATGGTGGCTGATAAACTAGCTAATATAGGTAGAACCTTAAATGTAGCTGCTGGTATCACTCTTCACTATTCCAACTTTCTACCAGACATCAAGCATTCCATCTGGAATCGGTGGAAGCAAGAATGGCAGGGGAAAAATCGAAATAATTCATTTTACTCTAAAATTGTAGGTCAGATAGATAAACTCCCCTGGTACCACAATTTTGCATACCAAGACAGAAGACATATAACCACCATTATTAGAATGAGGACAGGTCATTGTGCTACTCCAGTTCACCTATTCAGGATAGGAGTAAAAGATGACCCATATTGTGACTGTGGCCGAGTTGGGTCCTTAAATCATCTGATTTTTGAGTGCCCTATAAATATGTCACCCAATTTTGACCTATATAAAGAATTAGCCAAGACAAATATCCCTACTCCCATTGAAATTTGCCTACTTATGTCCAACCTTAATCCACGTAGGATTAACCTGATCCTTAAATTCCTTAACTTAGCCAAACTTAATTTATAAATTAATCAATTCCCAAATTTGAATTAAAAAAATTAAGAAGATAAAGATATAAAAAGATATTGGACCTCCAAATGATAAAAGTCTTAACCCTTATGGTATAATATTGCCTTTCCTATAGGGACTGTCTGGCCCTATACGAAGATGTTCCTGCTAATATATATTTAAAAAAAAATTGAGGCTTTAACATATATATTTGGAAATATTCGACTGCCCAGAGCAAGACAAGAGTATTTCCCTGGTGTAAGCTGGGCGAATTATCCCGAGGGATATAACCCAATAAAGGAAGAAGAAGAAGAAATCATTGGCGTTGAGCATTAATTAGACGAAACCATTTATTCAACAATTATATAAAGAATAATTTTAATGACTGTTACAAATAGAATTTAGTATTTGGTGATAGAACCGTCTGCTTCTATAACTTTATTTAGTCTATTTGGCATACTTTGAATTATATTAGATATCATATTTGGATCAAGATCTTCCCAGCACTCTAAGATTGTATCCCACAATTGATCTGAATTTTGTGGCATAAAATTTCTTTTATATATTTTTTTAACAATTAGGCCCCAAATGTTTTTAATTGGATTTATATCTGGACTGTGCGCAGGCCATGGCAATACTTCCAGGTTTTGCGTTTGAAACCAATTCCTTACGGCATGGGCAGTGTGGACTGAACAATTATCTTGTTGATATATAAAAGTATTATTAGGATACAATTGCTCAATAGAAGGGAGCATTACGTGTTCCAAAACGTTAATGTAATTGTCGGCAGTAAATCTTCCCTCTAATCGCCAACAAACACCAGGTCCATGTATGCTAATCCAACCCCATACATTTACAGAAAAACGTCCAGATTTATTATGAGAGTGAATATATCGTTCTTCAAACCTAGTATTGGCTGGACGATAAACATGGATTTGACCGTTATAGGTCGACTGAAAAGTCTTTTCATCAGTAAAAATGACGTTGTTCCAAAATTGTGGGTTGCGGTAAATATAGTTTAGTGCAAATATTACTCTTGCTTGCCGATGTTCAACAGTTACTAATGGTTTTTTAGCAGCTGGTCGGTTTTTTAATTCAGATTCATTGATCCTTCTGCTTACAGTAGGTTGGGCACCAGGAAATCCCGTATGAATCCTTGAATCCTTCGACGTCGCAAATGGATTATCTCTTAAGAATTGAACTAAAACAGCATCTTGTTGAGGAGTGGATACTTTGGAACTCCCTGAACCAACTTTTCTTTTTAATGATTGTTGTTGGACCCATCGTTGCTTAATTCTGAAGATTGTTTTCAAATTTCTATTGTAGAAATTTGCTAGCGCACGAATTGACCATCCTTCTTCCATTTTCGTAATTATTTGAGCCTTTTCAATCTCACTTAAATGACGAGGCATATTAATTTTTTATTGTACGTAACGTTAAAACTTCTATCAAATTAAACGTCTTTGACGTCTATGAGTTGCATTTTTGATCACTTATGACATTTGATAACCTCCAAAAATCCCAGCCGGTTGTACACAAATAGGATGACGTTAACTTCCCTTTCTAATACTTGTACCCTTTTTTTTTTAATATAACTGTACCAACTGTCAATGTTTAGAATGCCTTATTACTCCGGTCAAGTTACACATCCTAGGTTACAAAAATTACCATCAAGCTGAAAATTGGCAGGATTGTTCGAAATACCATCATAATTGATATCTAAAAGTCCTCATAAATCCAACCCGAATAAAAGAATTTTACGCGGGGTCAAAATTCACCAAATATGGTTTTTAGCGATTTTCAGCGAAACGGTAAGTTTTATCATAAAATTAATTCAAACAAAAAATGTAGATTAGATAATTATCCGTAAAAAAGTCTGAATACTTTTTTTCCTAAGAGCCACCGTTTTTGATATACAACGATTCAAAAGGTTGAAACAGTTGTAATCATCATAATATTATAACTATGTATTAGTACACCACGTATATACATCACTGAAGCAGTGGCGGCTGGTCCTATGAGGCAGGTGAGGCAGTGCCTCACCAGTATACCAATCGACTATTTACGTTATTTCGTTATTTCATCATCAATTCTTTAAATACAATTTAACTGTTTGAAATTTGCTAAATAACTTTATTTTCGTTATATCATCATCAATAATTCTTTAAATACAATTTAACTTTTTGAAAATTGCTAAATAATTTAATTTTTATTATAAAACTTTTTTTATTAACTTTATTTTTATGATAAAAAAAATTAGTACGGCCCTGACCCGTTCTTCATAACACACCGATATACCTACTCTACAAGGTACCATTGAGGCACTGCCTCTGATGGTACCTCGTCTAGCATATTACGAAGCCGACGGAGATCGGCCAGCAGCATGACTGAGAATAATTTTTGGAAGCGGGATTAAGTATCCTTTCAGAGGCAGGCAAAAATATGCCTCTAGCGTCGTTTTGCAGTTTTAGGTAGTTTGTTAGAGCAGTTTGTTCTAGTTACGTGTACTTACTATTAGTATAAGAGATACAATAGATGTTTAGAATATGTTATTATGCTCTGACTGGCTGAAAGTCATTTGCCAATGTCAATTAAATAAATAAATTAATAAAAAAATGATAAATTATGATTTCTTTCATAATAATTCATTTACTTTTAAGTACGCTGTTTATAAAATAAATAAAAATCCAAAAAAATAAAATTTAACCCTTAGTTTATTTAACATAAAAAAAAACAATCTTATAATATAACCGTAATTTGCTTACTTGCTTGTTTCTATTTGCATATATGCAATACATTTACAATATAATAAAATTGGTTCTAAAATGAAATTATCAAGTGTTTGCAGGTATATTGTTTGCGTACCATAATTTCATTTTGGCAAGTGATTAATAATAACAGAATCAGTCAACGGCCAAACCAGAATGATCCTAAGGGGGGCTACAACTGGTGGGTCTCTGGGGGTATGGATTTAAGGCTTTAAGGATTTAAGGCATTTAAGGCTTATAACCCCCAACCCCCCCAGTTACGCCACTGGAATCAGTTGTCCGTTGTTTTCATGTAGTATATAATGTAAATTTTGCTAAATATGGCTGTTCAAGTGTTCAACGCTGATGAGCCAACGACGAAACATCTGATTCATGCTGTTTTGATATGTGGTATCATATTAATTATTATTTTTAGCTAAAAAAACAGCTACTATGAGTATGAACCTGTTAGAGACTTAGAACTTTCGTAGCTATTCTTTTGCGAATAAAATTGTTATTTAATATCGTTTGGAAGCCTTAAAATAAATACGGTGCCGTTCTGTGACGTTATGACGTCACAAAATCGACCTTCCGGCTATTAAAGAAAATCTAACCATAATAATAATAATCCTCAAGAGTGTGCCTCACCATCTTGTACTATCACGAGCCGCCCCTGCACTGAAGCTGGAATACAAGTAAACATATTTATTATTCTATATTCAATTGTCTGCATGACTAGGGTCGTAGATGCTAATATAGTATGCAGTCTACAAACTCGTTTCTACTACACAGCTTGCGGTCTACCGAGAAGACCCAGTACCCAGTACTTGAGGTCTACTCAGTACCTGTATTGTAGTACACTACGTATATTCCCCATGCGTGACCCTTTTCCAGAGGTTGACAAAATTGTATCTATTGCAAGTGGTGTCGTTGGTGATAGTACAATTAATTGTTATAAAGCTCGTGAAATTGGGCTTTACTCTATGTCAAAAATAACAGGACTAACATTTAACAATATTAAATTTAAACGCGCTGACAAAGCAGTCCCTATTTTAGCTATGAATATTACTATAAAAGTTCACGATAGAAAAGTACCTGTTGATCCTGTATTATTGTTGCAACGAATAAGTATTACTGCGGTATTTCAAGATGAAATTGAAGGATATTTTGGCTATGAATTAAATACCTTACCCTTTATCATTGTAATACACAAAATCTGCTATTTACAATTGTTTTCAGAAGGTAAATATTGATATTAGCACATAAATGTGACATACATCATTGATGGAGAATATCTATTACATCGCATTGTGTGGAATAGCGAAGAAACATCAACGTTATATTATATAAATCATCATGAATGGTGCTACAGCCCTATGAAAGAGCCTCGATCTTCTTAAGTCTATTACGCCAGTCAGTCCTATCCATTGCCAGTTTGCTGCGCCTATTTTGCTCCCATCCTCATCTACACCATCCTTCCATCTAAGTTATGGTCTACCCCTATTTCTACTTCCAACAGGTTGTGACATAAGGATTCTTCTAGGAGGGTTGTTATGTTGTGATCTTGCTAGATATCCTGCCCATCTTAGTCTTCCTATTCTTATAAGAGATACTACGTCTTTACCACCAAATAGGTTATGTTTATATCAAATCTGTGGTATACCTCGTAGTTGTACCTCCACTTCCAAATACCATTTTCACAGATGCCACCGAATATTCCTCTCAGGATCCTTCGTTCAAATATAAGCATATTAGATAAATACGTTCAGTATATACGGCGTCATTTTGGTCCCAGAGCTACTGTCGTATTTGATGGCTATAATGATGTTACGAGAAATATTAAAGCTGCAGAACAACGTCGTAGAACTTCAGCAGCATTTTCATCTTCTAATATTTTATTTGATCAATCCATGACAATGTCTACCAGTCAACAGAAATTTCTTGCAAATACTCACAACAAATCTCGGTCCATTTCAATGCTAAAAGAAAAGTTTACTGCTGAAAATATATTGGTAAAACAAGCTAATAATGATGCTGACGTAATGATAATTGTTGAAACAGCCGTAGAGCAACTCAATTTAACAAATACAACTATTTTTGTAGGTGAAGATGTGGATTTGTTTTTTATTTAGGGTATTTTTAAAGAAACATGCATATCGAAACTTATCTAAGCACGTAGTTTTTTTAGGCGCTCCATACATAGAGAGAAAAGAAAGCTAATTCCGTTGGAAATAACTTCTTGTGGAGTTGAATTAGATTTTTTTTTAACTTTAGCACATTCAAGTAAATCGTGTTTTCAACCATTTTAAAAACGGTCATTGTACCCCTCCTAAAAAATGCAGATGTCGTATTACAGCCAGTTATTGCGTGTAGAAATAGTATATGATTTTAACACTTTGCAAAAGTAGGTAAACTTTTCGATGAATATATTTTTAATTGGTGTTGAGCTTTTCCACGTTAGAAAATTATTTTTTTTTTGAGTGGAGTTCAAGCAGTGAGTAATCGAGCAAGTCTAATTCTTTACCTACAACAATAGTTGTATTTATTAAATTGAGTTGCTCTACAGCTGTTTCTATTATAATTACGTCAACACCATTATTCGCTTGTTTTATCAATATATTTTCAGCGCTAACCTTTTCTTTCAGCATTGAAATGGACCGAGATTTTTTGTGAGTATTTGCAATAAATTTCTGTTGACTGGTGGACAGTATCATGGATTGATCAAATAAAATATAAGAAGATGAAAATATTGCTGAAGTTCTAGGACGTTGTTCTGCAGCTTTAATATTTCTTACTTACTTACTTAATCCAGAACTCGTCTACCTTCCGGTGTGAGTTATTACGGAGTTAGGTTCTTTGTCATTTTCTTCCACATTTTCTTCCATTTCCTTCTATCCAGGGCCAATGCTTTTGTTTCCTCCCATTTTATTCCTCTTTTTTCGGCCGCTTCCCTCACTTCTTCTGTCCACGTCTTTCTTGGTCTTCCTCTCTTCTTTTTTCCCATATCTCTCGCTTCATATATTTGTCTTACCATTTTCTCTTCTCCTCTTCTTAGTATATGTCCGAGCCATCTAAGTTGTCCTTGTTCGATTGTTGTTGTAACTGGGTGTATTTTCAGATTTTCTCTAAAGGTTTGATTTCTAATTTTATCTTTCGTTGTTTTACCCTCTATTGTTCTCAAAAATCTCATTTCTGTGCTTATTTATCTATTCTTTTGCCTTTTTGTTAATGCCCAAGATTCACAGGCATAGGTTAGAGTGGGTTTCACAATATTTTTTACTACTTCCCTTTTTAAATTCTTAGGTATTTCTTTCCTTTTTAAAAAGTTACTCTTAATAATATTGTACAGCTTACCAGTCTTTACGATTCTTTCATTTATCTCATCTTCTAATTTTCCATCCCGGCTTATGATTACCCCCAAATACTTATATCTGTCTACCTGTTCAAGTTGCTTGCCATCTACTTCTATTTTATGTTTTCCTTTTTGTCTTCCAATTATCATTGTTCTTGATTTTTCTTTGTTTATTTTCATGTTTCTGATTTTTAGTTCTTCATACAATATTTGTATATTTTCTTGTAATTGTTTCTCTGACTCCCCAATGATCACCAGGTCGTCTGCGTAGCATAGTTCTGTTATTTGTATCATTCTCAACTTCCAATATCCTACATTATATTTTCTCCATTTGTGTTTGCATCCTTTTATTACGTCATCTAGTACTAGGTTAAAGAGTAGTGGGCTCAGGACACAACCCTGTTTTAATCCAATGTTTCTGTCGAATACTCTTGATTTTTCATTTCTTGTCCTTACATAGCTTTTCGTTTTTTCGTATAAATTCTGGATGCAACCTATTAGATCTTGTTCAAGTTTTCTCTTCTCTAGTATTCTCTAAATACCTTCTCTTTTAAATCTGTCGAAAGATTTTTTCATATCTATGAAACATACATGTATTTCTTTTTCTGTTTTAAGAGCTTTTCCTATTATTTGCCTTATTATGAAAATCTGATCGTTCGTCCCTCTTTCTTTTCTGAAACCACTCTGGCTCTCCTCAAAGGTGTTTTCTAGTTTTTCTCTTAGCCTATTTTCCAATATACTAGTATAAAGTATTCCTACTGTGCTTCCAAGTGTTATTCCTCTATGGTTTGGGCATTCTTTGCTATCTCCTTTTTTATACAATGGTGTTATAATGCCTATCTGCCAGTCTAGTGGTACTTTCTTTTCATTTTTAGCTTGGTTCATGATGTTTAGTAATTCTTGCTGTCTTTCTTCATTCATGTATTTGACCATTTCTCCAGTTATATCGTCATGTCCCTGTGTTTTACCCATCTTGATTTTGTTGATTGTATTTGTTAATTCTTTTTGTGTTATATTTCCTATCTGTTCCTATTGCTCTTGTGGAGTGTGTTGATTTTTGTTTTGTTTTATCTTTTCTCCTTCTACTTGTTCCACTTCCAAGAGTTCTTCAAAGTATTCTCTCCACTTCTCCATAATCTCATTCTCTTCTGTAAGTATGGTTCCATTCTTATCCTTTACGTTTTTCAATGTATTTGGTTTTGGTTTTCTCATGCTCTTAAGTGTGTTATAGAACAATTTCTGGTTTTCACCGAATGCTTCTGTTAATTTATTTCCAAATTTTACCCACGTTCTCTCTCTGTTATTTTTAACCATCTGTTTAACTTCTGTTATTTTTTTCTTTGTACTTGTCATAGCTTTCTTGCTTTCTGTTTGTTAGGTATTTTTTCCACAGTTGTTTCTTTTCTTGTGCTATTTTTTCTTTTGTCTTTTGTCCACCATGCCGTGCGTTGTTTGGGGTTATTACTTATTCTTGTTACTCCACAACTCTCTTTTGCAGCTACTAATAGACTATGTTTGTAACGAAAGTGTTACAAATGTAAACTGGATAGAAATTTCAAATAACTTTGGTACCGTTACATGTTTATAACCTTTCCTATCTTTCTTCTATATTTTGGTACTTATTTTCTCTTTTCCTTTGTTCCTCTAGGCATTTCTGGTATCTCTTCTTAACTTCTATTTCTTTCAGTTTGTAGCTTTTGATTTTTTCTTTTATCATTTTTCTCTTTTTGTCATTTTGTGTGTCTTTTATTATTCTAAAACTCATTTTGACTAGATAATGGTCACTTCCAATCTCTGCGCTCCTTTTTACCTTAATATTTTTGACTCCTTTCCATATCTCGGAGTTAATTAGGAAATAATCAATGATTGATCTCGCGGCTCTACCCCATTCTTCCCTTGTGTATTTGTGGACATCTTTGTGTGTAAACTTTGAATTTCCTATTATCAGATCATTTTCGATGCATAAATTTATAGTCCGTGTTCCATTATCGTTTCTCGTCTCTTCTCCCTCTTTTCCTAGCCAGTTTTCTATACCAGCATTTTGTTTTCCCACTCTTGCATTCATGTCGCCCATGATTATTAAATTGTTATTCTCTGTCTTATCTATTATTTCCTGAAGTTTTTCAAAATACGCATTTTTTTCATTTTTGTTTGTATTATCAGTTGGTGCATAATATGTTATGATGTAACTATACTTTTCTTGTTTAATCTTTAGTTGGACTGTTAAAATCCTTTCGTTTGTGAATTGGACATCGATGATGTTCTTCATGTAGGACGGAGTTACAATTACTGCTACTCCTGCTTTCGCTGTGCTGCTTTGGTTCACTCCTGACCACCATATATTGTATCCGTCTTTTATTTCTTTCATTCCTGTTCCTTTTTCTTTGTTTCTGTGACTCCTAACAATATGTCAATTTTCAGTTTTTCATTTTTTCGACTAGTTCCTCTTTTTTGCCATTTATTCGTTTAAAAAGTATTAAGATATTTTTTATAGATAATTATCTAATCTACATTTTTTGTTAGAACTAATTTTATGATAAAACTTACCGTTTCGCTGAAAATCGCTACAAACCATATTTTGTGACTTTTGACCCCGCGTAAATTTTTTTGCTCGGAATTAGGGCTGGATGGATGAAGTGGAAAGAAGCGAGTGGTGTGTTGTGTGACAGAAAAATTCCAATGAAGCTGAAGGGAAAATTCTATAAAACAGCAATAAGACCAGCTATGATGTACGGAACTGAATGTTGGGCAGTGAAAAAAAAGAGGAACAGCGAATGCATGTGGCTGAAATGAGAATGCTCAGATGGATGAGTGGAGTGACAAAGAAGGATAAAATTAGAAATGAGTATGTTAGGGGAAGTCTAGGTGTGGCACCAATTGATGCCAAAATGAGAGAGCATAGGTTAAGATGGTTTGGTCATGTTCAACGTCGAGACGTTAACCACCCAATACGAAGAATAGCTGAAGTGCAGATTCCTGGAAGGAGTAGGAGAGGAAGACCAAAGAAGACCTGGGGGGAGACGATAAGGCAGGATATGTTGGTAAAGGGGATTAACATTGATATGGCCCAAGATAGAATTGTGTGGATAAATGCAATTAGGGAAGCCGACCCCGCATAGGGATAAGGCAAAGAGAATGATGATGTAAATTTTTTTTGCTCGGGTCGGATTTATGAGGACTTTCAGATTTTGAATATTTCTTCAGAGGTATTTTGAATAATCCTGCCAATTTTCAGCTGGATGGTAATTATTGTAACCTTAATTCTATTTTTGCGTCTAACTAGACCGGTCTATATACTTGCTTGGTTCATATATATCGTAATTTTGGCAGCCCGTTGAATCGCTTTGTCACTATGTCTTATTTTGTTATGATTTTATGATTATAGCTGCTTTAGATGTTTCCATGTGCTCCTCGTTACCTATCCATTTAGGGTCCCATGTTCAATCAGCTTCACCACATTAATAGAAAAGGCAACTGTTAATGCTAAAATTCAATTTTCAAGTAGTTTTTTAAGATTCTTGTTTTTTTGTTGACAGGTAGCTATACACTGAAAAACAATGTTTGACGAAGCACAACAGAAGACGGATAAATATGAAGGAGAAAAAAATAAAATAAATTCGAAAATCAAAAAAGAGAATGAAGAAACAGATTGATAAGAAAAACGGAAGTAAAATGAAAACAGTTTCCTCTGGAGTGTATAGTGTATACTGTCAGTAATTAATTTGTAAATTGAAAGTAGTTACTTAAATAAATAAACACATCAGAAGATGCTTTTACTTTCAAGTATGAATACACATTACAGTCGAGTATGAATCAATGTATGCATTTAGATAGGTTTCTAACGTAGACATTAAAAAATACCGCTAACTTACATTATTACGCTTCCAATTGGATCTCTACATTCCTTTTCAAAAAAATATATGGGTTTTTTACCCGTAACTTTTCATATCTTACCTTAGAAAATTTTTAAAAAGAGCATTTCGTAGGTTTTACAATATTTATACGGTAATAACAAATAACGGTTATCCATGAACATTTAAAAACTTAACCAAATAGCCATATCTATGTTTCTGGTGACAATGTCATTCTCAACTAATCTTTACATCTCCTGCAGCTTCCATACCAGTCAGATTTTACTATTTGCCCTATAAAGAAAGAAAAAGTAGGGTTAGCCTAATTAGCTAATACTAATTTTTTTTACCTATATCCGTTTCCATTTATTTGGCTTTACTGTTGGGTAAAAAATATGCCGTTTAGTAAAGCATGATAATTATCCAGGTCCATAATGTAATTATACTTTTTTAAAGTGCTAAATATGCAGATTAATTTTAATTCCAGAATATAAATTAAAAACGCAGCGTAGTTAATACCGCATGAGTGGAAACCAATATTGACATTCAAAAATAATGACGCAAAATATATTATGCCTACTAAATAGGGTGAGATAAATGGGAAATAATTATATTGTATTTACGCCAGGAGAATTATGTTAATCGTATTAACATTTAGTGATATAACAATAAATTCAAAACATATTGAATTGTTCTGTTCTCTGCACATCTCTCAATCATTATAATATATTATATTATATACACATGCCCATAATTTTGACATGGATCGCGGATTTAAAGAAGCAATACATTTTTTCTTAAAAAAAATCAGTTACTAAAAGTTGTTGGTGTTATATACAAATATTGACTATAAAATTTCAAAAAATAATAGCACATTTTCAGTAAAGAATTAAGATGAGAGTCTAGTGAGGAAAATGAATTAATCAGACCTAATTAACCATCATATAGTAGGTCCTGGATCCCGCGTATGAAAAAAAAGTTGATTAATAGCAAGCTGAAAATTTGTTAAAAGCTTAAGGGTGTCTAGTCGGACAAACTTTGATATATGGGAACACTGGAACAGGGGAAGTTTTAATTGTGGAACAGGTTAAATATTTGGAACGGTCAGACCACGAAAACGGCACATGTATTTTCTCCGACAGAACAGACTTAAACTCTCCGAACAGAGATTAAACTCTCATGCAAAAATCAGACTGCTATTTATCACCAAATGGGCGTTTTAATTAGTGGAACATGTAGAATATGTCAAATGACAGGAATTATGACAGGTGATAAATAGCAGTCTGATTTTTGCATGAGAGTTTAATCTCTGTTCGGAGAGTTTAAGTCTATTCTGTCGGACAAAATAAATGTGCCGGTTTCGTGGTCTGACCGTTCCAAATTTTTAACCTGTTCCACAATTAAAACTGCTCCTGTTCCAGTGTTCCCATATATCAAAGTTTATCCGACTAGACACCCTTAAGCTATTAACAAATTTTCAGCTTGTTATTAATCAACTTTTTTTTCATACGCTGGATCCAGACCTATAAAACCTTCCTTGTTCAGAAACTCTCTGATAAAAAACAACCAAAATGATATTTTAAAAGTGCATTTAATGTGGGTTTTAGCTTACATATATGTAGGTATGGATTTGTCTTTCAAATTTTTTAATATTTTCATTCCAAACCAGCAACTATTCCAAGAACTTTGTTAAATGTTGATATAAATTACAATAATTATTATTGTATTAAATAAACAAGTTTAACCTTTAACTACCCGCGCATCAAGTTATAACATAAATACACGCGTGGCGTACTTTGTACGCCACAAGGAAATACACTTAAAAACAGCGGATTTGTTTAATTTTTTTTGAAAAAATACACTTAGTTGTTTGTTATAAACCTTATTCGGCATCAGTGAATACTTGGAGTTCCTTTTCAGTAAGCCAATTGGGATTTATAACTGGAATCATGGAATAACTGGATTCCATGATAAATAAAATTACTAATAAAAAAATTTTTTTAATGCGATTTTTTACAGGAGAAAAAGTATTGTTTACAAAGAAAAATATATTTTTTGCCATAATGACTAAAAAACAATTAAAATATGTACTTATATTACGACTTATAGTAATATAATCCTGGGGTATATTGTCCACCACCGGAAACAACAAATAATAAAATGTAAATTACGATTTTTCCAGAACGCCGATTATAACGAAACTAAAACCAAATTGTAAAGCAAATTCCAGTGATAGGTTAGAAAAATAAGCAAGGTCAAAAATTAAATTTTTAAATATATTTCCAGTAGAATTCTTATATTTGGCGTACAAAGTACGCCAGCGCGTGTAGTTAAAGGTTAAGTAATTTTATTTTCAGTTTATATACGATTAATATTACAAGTAGCATGCGCCACTTGAATCTAACTTCAGGCCATGAGTTATGACCCATGAGTAACTTTAGCCCGGGAGTAATGAATTATTACTCACGGGTACTGCTCCATCAAAAAGTGTTGCTTTGTTTTAATGGAGCTGGTGACTTCCACGAAAATCTTTAGGTGTAGGACAGTTTCTGTAACTGATATGTAAGTACATACCTATTACAAAAAACTTGATCATATACTATTTTGATCATATACCATCTAGTCAAGACTCCATCAACCTTAACAAATTAAGGATTGATGGTAGTATGTACTAAATTATATACCAAGCAATTCCCATCAGATTGGTCACTCCCAATGGCAAAATGTCTCAGTATACACTCTATAGATTAGTAAGTTCAATACTCTACAGTTGTTTTGCTTTATTTTCAATACCTACTCTACAGTTAATTTGCTTTATTGTATGTATTTTAATTTAAATCAAGACATAGTTGTTCTCATGTTTTTATAATATGTATAATATGTATAATATGTATAATATGTACATTTTTGTCTTTTTTGTGAATTTTAGCTTGTAGTTTGTAATTCTGAAGACTTTTATGTACTGGGCCTGAAGATGAGGCACAAAATTGTAAGCCTCGAAACCGGTTGCCCATGATTGTATAACAACTATTAAACATACATACTTTAAGATTGCGAGTATTGACTCAATTCATATATCCAATAGTATAATAGACTCGCGTTGGCAACCCTTTCATCATTAGAATCATTGTATTATATTTTTCTTCACCAGTGTTACATTAAACTGCATTAACCTTTCGTTGGTCGCACATGGGACTGGCAGTCTCACCGCTTACAATTTTTTTGTATAAATACATTTTTTTTTCTTAGTCTCACCGCTTACAATTTTTGTTTAAATATTATAGATACGACACTGTAGACTTGGGACATCTTTAAGTGATATTTTGGAAACCCTTTACCTGAGTTTCACACAAAAATGCTGATTTTATTGCTTTGTAAATTTTATAAGAATACGTCACCTACCTGGTTAATAATACAAAAACTTGTTCATGAATTAACGATGTCTTCAAAACTATCAATCAATTCGATTAAATTTGTTTTTTAGTCAAAATTTTGTTGATAATATTTTGTTTACTGTGACAAACTAAATTACTACAATAATTTATTAAAAAACCATTCAAAAAATAACAGAGATCGAACCGATTTATTGTTATGGGACTGGCAGTCCCAGCGTGACTAAGGACGTTACATAAGGTAAACGCGTAACCGAGGTTTAAAACCTATAGGTTTTTCTTCTTCTTATTTTAGTTTCATGTACGATATCTATCGTTGACTATTATTTTGGTTACAATATTTGCTAACGTGGTTTTATTGAAAATAGCTCTAAATAGTGATGTCTATTTTCCGTATCCATGGCCTAAATTTTTTAGCTCTGATGTTCTCCCTCTACCAGGACCACGTTTACCTTGGATCTTTCCCTCAACGATGGACTGAATTACTCCAACTGACTGAATTATTCCAAGTGGCGTCTCTTCACTATATTGACCAGTTGTGTTGTTTGGTTCAGCTATCTAAGCCTCTCCTTTTCCAAGTCTGTCAAACCAGCTTATCTTTAGTAATCCTCTGTATACCTACATCTTAGAGGTTTAGTCGTTTTTAAGTATGTCCTTACTTATTATCCACGTTTCTACTCCATAGGGTTGTAGTAGTATTTTCCAAAAGCCTGATTTACCAATGTTAAAATACATGTTCAATAATTGATCACCCATATTTACAAAATGAATGACAATGGACAATTATTACAAATGAAACAAAATACATGATCATGCGAAAAAAATAAGGACGGCGAATAGGGCAAAATATTACTATAAAAGATCATAACTTCGAAGTGGTTAAAAAATTTAAATATCTAGGAGCAACAAAATAATGTGAACAAAATAAATCAATAAATTTATAGCGAATAATGGCGGGAAACAGACTTGTGTCTTTGCAGTGCAACATCCAATGAAATAAAAACTTCTCTCACGAGGTGCAGAAATTCAGAAATATAAGATAATACGACCGGCAATCACGTATGGAAACGAATCAAGGACGCTAACAAAAAGATAATTAAATAAATTGCTGGTGTGGGAACGTGAAATCATTCTAAAGATATGTCAGCCTTGCAGAGACAGCGTAACAAACGAATGGAGGTGCAGATACATTAACGAGTTAAAGTATCTCTTCCGAAAGGAAAATATAGTCCGATAGGTAAAGGCCAATAGACTTAAATGAGCAGGATATAGGATACGTAGTAACGACAATCGTCTCTCAAACAATGTGTTATTTAACCCTGCTGTCCCGTTCGAGTCAACTACACAAATGTACTGTTCGGGTCAATATGACCCAACTATAGTTTACGCTCCTTAATCGAAATTAAATAAGCTAATGCTGATAAATAAAACTTTATTAACAAGAAATTATGGTTAATTAAACAAAAAATATGTTGTTAATGTAAATTAAACTTTATTAACAAAAATAAAAGTAATTTTTTCTTTCAAAAAAGCCTAGTAACAAATATCTACAAAAATTTAATTAAGTTACAACTGGGACAGTAATAAAAAAAAATGTATTTTACAAATATGTCTGTGATATATACAACATAATAATTACATAGTCTTGTTATCGTTTTTAGGGCAACTTTACAGCGTGCTCATTTAGCAGGCGGAGTTAGATTGTCCATAGAAGGTTCACTAGCATTTCCATCTTGTCTACTTGTTCCTGCTCATATCCTTTTTACCAGTTCGTGAGAGCCTTTAGTTATTGGTATATTTTTCTGGAAATGATGAATGGGTTCATTAGTTTTTTCCCAATTCCTTAAGAAAATTCGCCGTTTTCTCAATTTATTGGTATTCCATTGGATATTTATTGATGCCCATAACACAAACCCGATGTAGGCAGAAATGTCCAGCAGAGTAGAAAAAGAATCACTGGCCAGTGATTTATCTCTTCTCACATGTATACGTTTCAGCAAGCTAATCTAGAGTATCCACTGCTCCCTTATTGGAATGGTAATCTAAAATAATTTGGGGCTTTTTCATTTGATGAAAGTGATGCATAATGCATCGATTCATGATGCAAAGTACTCATAAGAACAATATTTCTATTATTTTTAGGAATATTGTCAACAACAGTGGTATCTTGCATGAAGCAAAAAGACGAGCTATGAACTTCTTTACTCGCGATTTTTGCTGAAAGGTCCGGTTTATTTTACTTATAATCCCCGGAATTGTATCTACTTTGTTTTAGAAGAAATTGTCCTAGATTTTAAGGTGTAAAAAGTTATTACACGTAATATTGTGGCCTTCCAAATCACTACCCAAGTCACACATCACACGCATTCCTGTATAGATCTGCAATTTTAGAGCATAAGAAGTTTTACTGTTCATAATTACAAAAATAACCCAAACTTTTGTAGCATATTTCGCTGGCTTGCTTGGAATGTACCATTTGAAGGGAGAGCGGCCTCTAAAGGCAACTAGTTGCTTATCGACGGTAACATTTTCATCAGGGTTAAAAAGTTTTGGTACATTTTCTACCTATCTTTCATACATTTCACGTATTGCAGCAAGTTTATGAAAACGCCTCCTATCCTGTCTAGTAGTTTTGTTATCAAAACCTATTACATGCAAACTTTTTGTAAATACATCAAGTGACATTGTTGATTGTCTTTTATATGCTTGGAAACCAACAACTTTACTCATGTCTTTTCAGTTGGTTCCAAAGACATGCTGTCCGTCCATGTTGGTCATATATATAATTTGGTGTGCAACTTCGTCCAGCTATACTACAGTTTATTTTACAAGTCTTAGCTTGCAAAAACCTGTTTTTATTTACAGACGTATCCGGCTGACAAACACACATGTACTGCCAATATAGAATACTGCCAACTAAACACACATACACAGGCAATTTTGAACGGTTTAAATAAGCGGGTCACATTGACCCGAACGTACCGTAGGTAACAATTTCATTTTTATCAACAAAATCAGAAAGTTGATAGTTTATCTCATATGCAATCCAAAGACCTCATATTAGGTAATAAAGTCACGAAACACCAAATCGTTACGCCGCGTAATAATTTGTAAAATAAGAAATAAATTATTTTTTGGGTCAAATAGACCCGAACAGGACAGCAGGGTTAAACAAAAAGGTAGAAATATGCAGTCAGAGAAGACCTTTTTTTTTTTTTTTTGGACTGAGGTGGAACGCTCTTAGCTGACTAGGGAAGATGTCCCTAGTACTGTTGGACTCGGACAGGAGAGGAGAACACGCCAAGGCACAGAGACCAGAGTATGACCCATGTGTCCCGCGTGCCCCCCATAAC